>NC_048231.1:87548646-87679819 GCF_002007445.2 Ailuropoda melanoleuca | reverse complement strand
AACGCCGGGATCACGCCCTGAGCCGAAGGCAGACGCTTAACCGCTGTGCCACCCAGGCACCCCAAGCCTCTTAATTTTTAATCAAGTTATGATATAGTTACAAAAATTTCACACACCTTAAGTGTCCACCTAAACTTTTATGTGCATAAACCTGTGTCATCCCCACTCAGATCNCCTCTTAATTTTTAATCAAGTTATGATATAGTTACAAAAAATTTCACACACCTTAAGTGTCCACCTAAAACTTTTATGTGCATAAACCTGTGTCATCCCCACTCAGATCAAGATGTGGAATATTTCCCTAGTTCAGAAAGCCCCCTCACGCTTCCTCTCAGTCAATACCGTCCCCACAGAGGTAACCACTGCTCTGACTTCTGCCACCTTAGATTAGTTTTGACTGACTTGAACTTCACAGAAATGGAACCATACAGCATGCATTCTTCCTGTCTGTCTTTCTCTACTCACCAACTTGATAAGATTCATCCAGATTATGCAAATGTCCTTATACCAAAATGGGGTAGCAGTGGAAGTCATTCCTGGATTTTAGGATTTTCTTAAGGGGAGTTAATTGGCTGAGAAAGGGGAAACAGATGGTGGAGTGGAAAAAACATAAAAGTTTAGATTCAATGGGGGTGGGTTTCAGTTTGGAAGAGGCCACTTGCTAGCTGTGTATCTTGAGAATATCATTCTCTGAACTTCAGTTTTCTTCTCTGCAAAATGAAGAAAACACCACCACCTACTTTATGGAGCTGTTAATATGATGTATGTGAAGAAATCACTTTTAAACTGTAAAGTGTGACACAAATAGGTGTTTTAAACCTGTTTTCATTAGTGTATTGTTTGTGCACAAATTGATGTACAGGAGTATTTACAAACAGCTAAAGATATGTAAAAGACAATTTTTCTATTATGCCTTTCATAAGTACGTTCTTAGTAATCAATTGAGTTTTATTACTCAAATGCAATTCAATTAACATTCAACAATTGCCTTGTTAAATTGAAAATCTTATTCTAGTTGCATGTACTCTGAAGCTGAAACATGGGTTGGTGCTCTAAGTCTTGGGATCTTGTTGCCAAATCAAACAATACTCTGAATTTACCAGACTTGCTAGCACCTGTAATAATGCATATTAAAAAGTACCCTACCTGCAGCATCTATTTCCCTCTGCTACAAGTCTTGCATTGTAAAACAGCAAAAGCAAACATTCCACAGAAGGAAGGAAAGGTTTTAGATTTCTTCTTAGTTTTTTTTCCCCCCTGATTTTCCATTTGTGACCACAAAGGGAAATGCAGAGATGAATGTCTCTTGAAATAAGAAGTGATAGGAGATGGCCAGAACTGAAAAGTTTCAATGTGAGTCAAGCTAGAGAAAGTAAAACGTTGAGAGAGACTTTTGAATTTCTTTAATTAATTGGTAAATACCTTACTTGCCCTTTGGTGAGATTATGAGTTCAAAATTAGAAAATGGATTCATTCAAATTCTCCACCAACTGCTCTACATTTTCTTGTTGATGGCAAAGAGGGGGGAATTCCTTTTCTCAATGGCTACATTGCCAGCCATCATCTGGAGCACTCTGTCTATAAACATGAAACCAGAAACGTTGGCAGGAGGAGACATTAACCAATCCCCTACCAGGCTGTAAGTAATACCACATCCTCCACCTGGCACCATTAATAATCCTATTCAATGAACCCTTTATTATTAATATTACTGGTATAAAAAATGACCCCACACTTACAGGTGTAACTTAATGAGGCACATGTTGTGGCCAGATGTCTCACAAGGCTGACTCCACCACCACAGTACACATCTTTGTGCACGTTTCATAAAAAGAAACCATCTGAAAGCATTCATTTCAAGAGCATACTCATCACGTGGTATGGTCAGTTCAGGAGTGACGCTCTCCTACTTAAGCTTAAACAGATGGAAAAAACCTGGGAATTATATTCAACATACTTTTTTTAAAAAGTAATTATCTGATTAAAACTGCCAAATACATTTTCTTCTTTCCACTTCCTTCGTGAAAATGTTAAGGAGCTGGTAGGCTGTCACAGCCTCCAGTTGGAAGGGATGCCTGCCATTCAACTGGCCTCCACCTGCTGCCCGTTAGAGACTGGGTTTTGTGATTATATTTCTTTTCCTTCTCTGCATTTGCTCAAATGTAGAACAGATTCTTGTCAAAACTCAAGGACCATTCAGAAGTCTAATTAAATAAGTAGAAGAACGGCACCAGATCATGGCAATGTAGAATTCTTGTTTAGACTTTCTGGCCTGGGTCTTCTAGAAGAAGTAAGGTGCCATATGGGCATAGAGGCTCTGGGATGCCCCTACCTAAGAGACAGACCTGCTTTCTACTGCCAACTAACTGAATGGATGTCCTTGTGTCAACCAGCATTTGCAGGGATCACATCTAGGGTACGGATCTGTTGAGTTTCTAGCTCTCATTAACCCTTCTACAGGGGATCTAAGGTTGGTGTAGTTGGTGGCTTAAATGGAACCACTGTGGGCTGAAATCGATAGAATTCTACTGGTTCTTGAAAAAGCATTATGTAGAGAAGTGAGGAAGAGCCTAATCAAAAGTGCAGAAAAGAATGATCACGTAGGATCGGACATGCAGGTGTTCTTGATGGGCCGAGATAGGGGTGCTCTGGGTAGGCTTTTAATCTACCACTCTTCCAAACTGACGTTCCCTTAATTTGTTCAGAAAAGGAAAGGAATAAGAAATTTCATGAAGGGAAGGGCAGAGGATAAGAGGGAAAGTGGCAGCACCCCAAGTTCTTTATTCTGAGATAAATTCAGCTTTGGCTCCAATCTCATATACTTCAGTCAACACAATGAAAGCCCTGATTTCAGGATGATCCAATCCCATTTGAAGGTTATTCTAAGACCATCGGTTGAACCTCCACATGTCTCACAGGAGAATGGTGTATCTTCTGCCCCTCCAAGCAGCTTGTCAAAGAAGGCCTCCACGTGTAGGAATGTCCCTGAGAAGAGTTTTAGAAATACAATCACTTGCATTTCTAGTATCATTGGAATACACCTGAGGATATTCTAGTGTTGGCAAAATATCCCTAAGAATATTTTAATCCATTTACACAGTGGTGTACCATATATCCACTTGGGTGGTCTACTCCCTCGATCCAATTCGGGGAGCTTGATATAGTTGGGCAGCGGTAAGATGAGTTGTGTAGATTAGCTGCTCTCTGAGGCTTGAATCTCCTCTCCCACATCCTCTCCTGGTCTGGGCTAATATTCCTCCAGGGAAGGGATGCTTTGATTCCTCTTTTCCTTTTTTCTCATCACAGTTAAAATGCCGTTCAGGCTCTCTCTCTATCTCCCAATCTCTTCCCTTCCTCCTCCTCTTTACCTCAGCTCACTCTTCTCCCTCTGCAGACAAACCTTCTTTTCCAGGGTTCACATGGCAGCATAAGCTTCCAAGGTTTACAAATTACTATCTCAGTCGTCTGGAGAAAGAACAGTTTCTCTTTCTTGGTTCTAATTCCAAAATTTCTTTTTTTTTTTTTAGAAAAAAAATTTTATTATTTTTTTTATAATAATTTTTTATTATGTTATGTTAGTCACCATACAAAATTTCCCAGGAAGGACTCCGGTGGACTCTCTTTCCCCAGTTTCCTCTCCCTAAGGAAAAATGGTTTGGATACTAATGTGGATATCAAGCAGTAGTGGGAGCCAAAGTTCAAGTGAGGGAGTCTTGGGAGATCACTGGGGGATCATGAGGAAACAGGAGATGAAAACTAGATTCTGGAGGCTCTGAGTACAGCCAGAATATTTGACTATCTTGTTTTCAGTGAAGTGTTGCTTCCAGAAGAATGATCTAGAAATAGTTGCATTCCAAACCTGATTTTGCCAAACCAAAACCAATTTTTCTCATTAAATTACTACCTAAGCCCAATTAGATAAGACGACTAATCTCTTCCTTTACCAGTAGAATTTATGGGAACTTACATGATTTGGTCAAATACACACATACATGTGTATGTGTATATATATATATATACATACATATATACATATATATATTTGGTCAAAATAATTGTCATTAACCTCTAGGACAAATTATATTTTTAATAATTCAAGCGATTCAAAAAATTAAAAAATCATTTGGCATGGACGACTTTCAGTATGAAACGAAACCTTTGTTTCTTTTGGAACTGAGTCGGGGGAAAACATGCCAGTGAGGAGACAGACAAAAATCAGGCTAACTTTGCCTGGGTTACTTATCTGTGGAAAAATATAGCACATGAGATTCCACTACTATTAATTTGAGCATTCTCTTGCAAGCACTAAGCTGTTTTATGGACTATTAGATGTTTGAAGGAAGTCCCACTTTAAATCATTTTTTAAAGCCAGTCTTAAGAAAAGTGGGTAAACCACAGTAAATGAGTAAATAAAGTTCAAAGAAGTTTGTGGTGGCCAATGAAACAGCTCTTTGCTGATAGAGCTCTTACAATACCTAAGTCTGTAACGTCTGCAAAGAGTGATATCCTTGGTGCAATTATGCACTTGGCAAAGGCAGTGACTTTTGTGTGGTATCTTCGATCAGAGTTTGTGGAATCAGCTTACAAAGAGGCACCGCTTAATTGTGTTGCAAGAAAGAATAGGGCTATGATCTCAAAAGGACAGAGTACTTGTAAAATTTATGTAGCTCTTTAATACAATGCGCTTTGGTTTAAAGAGGTGGGGGATTTACATGTGTTAAGTGCTCCTACAAATCTACTTTACCCTTTCTTGGAAAAGGGCAACACAATAATAATAGTTAAATTTATGTGTAAGATGTCTGTATGGTAGAGCTGCTCAAATCAGTAAATATTACACAGTAGACTAACTGCTTCTGCTTTTAATCTTTAAATATCTCCAACAAAATGCTGTCTGCTGAGCGAGGGACACTTAGCCCACATTCTTTAAACCTTTGTGGTCTGGTTCTATATTATGAACAGAAGATTATAAAATCCAAACTCCAAATGGGCTTCCTGCCCACTGTTGTCTCCAGATTCTGCCCACCCTGCATATAGATGTCAGAATATTCTTTCTTAAATAACATTTTCAAAAAGTGCTTTTCTATTGAATTTTTTATCCTATCTATTTTGATCTCTCTGTCCTTACAAGCCTCCAGCAACTTTTTCTTGCTTTTATGTTTCCATTGGAAAAAAACTCGTTTCTCATTTTTCTTCAGCATGAAATTTATAAGCAAACCTTCAAAGTATTAACTTGCTGGCTTGTTCATTGTACACACACACACACGGTACATACATATCGATATAGTTTTAAAAGAAAACAATATGTATATCTATTCCTTTCTTTAGAACAGCTCCTGTGCCAACTGCAGCTGAAGGGCTGGGCCCCTCCTGCCTTATTTTGTCACGGGATTTTACTCCTCTTGGGCCACAGTTGATGGGACCAGAGCGGGACACCTGACCCATGACCTGGGCCATTCAGAGTCTCTCTCTTACGAATTTAAACTAAGAGACAAGAGACTAGAGGTCACTGTGCTCCCTGGCCCATGAAAACTTGGTGCAGAGAGAGGCCGTCTGTTAAGAAAAGCAAGAGAATGGACCAGATGGTAGATCATGTGGCCCCAGAGAGAAAAAGGAGACTGGGAAAGTAGCTGCTTTTGCTCCTGATGGTTTTCCAGGTCCCAGTTCAGTCTTCTGGGGACTGGCTGTACTTCCTGCACTGAGGCTTTTTGTGATATCCCTGTACCGTTATAAGAAATCCCTCTGGTCTCAAATTAGGAGAGTCAGATTTCTGTTTCTTGCACCCAAACGAATACTAAGATAATGCACATGTATCCATGTGGATCGTGCATCCATATTTACCATACATACATATATATATATATATATATATATATATATATATATATGCATGCGGCTATCATTTATATTCGTCTGTGATATATGCTATGTGCAAAGAGACTAAGTTTAAAACAGTGACAAATACTAAGACATGGCCTCTATTTTCATGTGACTTTCAGCTTATGAAACAGTCAGTAAAAGGGACGTGCTCAGGAGAGGAAAGCACTGTAAAGGCTGTAAAGAATCTGGAAGAGGGAGCTCATGTATCCTATGGACCGAGTTGGTCAGTAGAGGGAAGGACTCCTGAGAAGGAAGGTAAGAAGCAGGCCCCACATTGCAGCGAATGCCCAGGCGGGGTTTTGACAGGAATCAAATACAAGAGAGAGAAGGAAGGAAGGGGGAATAAGGAGAAAAACAACGAGGAAAAGGCAACCAGCATGTGTTTGGGGAGTTGGCAAGTGATTAGACAGCCTTGCTTTGTGGAGGACTGAGATTGTAAATTGCTATATACACGCTTCCAGAGTTCTTTCCTTCTAGAGAGGCCCAACATGCCTGAGTTGGAAGGTCTTCATGAGCTAAAAGCTTAATTTCAAACTGATTGCAGGATTTCAAACTGATTTCAAACTGCTTGAATGGGTGCTAGTTATTAACTAAGTGGACTGACTTTTATTTATGGACACCAATATTTTGATAATTTATCAAAATAAGATTATAACATCTACAAAATACAATTGTTATTTTTTTTTTTAATTTTGAAAACCGTATTTGGTTATAAGTGATCAGCCATGATCTCCAAAGAAGATTGAACCAAATCTTTGATTTCTTTCCCTTGGAGGGAGACGCAAATTCCTTATTGTCTTTAGTGGAACTTCAATTTCACACATGTTCATGGGCACACAAACACATCAGAGAACATCAAAGCAGTAATGAGACGGAAGCAAAAGAGCGGGGTGGCTGAAGGTGGTAGCTGTTGGAATTCTGCGTTTTGTGGTCACAGGACCTCTTTCCTCTCATTGTGTATCTGTGGGCAGGGGACCTCAGTGACCTCAGGCATAAGTGGAGATAATAAACCCCACCTCGCACACTGCTGTTAGGATTAAGTGTGAACATGCTTGCAAGACACCCAGCAAAGGTCTGGTTCACAGCAAGCATTCAAAACTGGGTACTGTTATTAGGTCAGGAGATGCCCCAGGCTCAGGCAGTTAGACACTGACCCAGCTAAGACCCGAACTCAGGCTTCCTGACCTTCAAACGAGGGTTCTTTCCATAATTTGACCTATAAGGACATTTAGAATGTGCTTTGGAAGTGGCAAAGAGAATGTGAAGATGGGGTACTCAGGAACTGTGTTGGACAAGTCAACTGAAGCTATCATTCCCTTGAATTCTATTTTTTTTTTCTTTTGCATTGCATGATTTGGCAATGGGAAAGCATATTGGTGTTTTTTAGTAACCCTCCTCCCCGCCCCACCCGCTTTTGTAAAACTCTCATGACAGTTGAAATTAAAGACATGGGATTTTGGGTACCTTGGTCAGAATGGAGAGAGGGCTTGGATTGGCACATCTCCAAAGGCCAGGTCTGGTGGCAAAATACAGACAAATGCGCAGGTACAGGAGAGTGGAAGAGATAAGGGGCTGGATCAAGGCTCACAAAGTGGGACTCCTACAGGGTAGAAGCCAGCTCATCTGCGAGAACCCACTATTTCCTATTTGGGTCTTGTTCTTACACAATGGTCAAACCTGCATGCTTCATTCTGGTTCCTTTCAGAGTCAGAAATAGGCATCTAGGACATGTCTTGAATCTGAGGATTTGCATTTATCATGTACACTTGAGAATTCTCAGTCATTGTCTCTTCAAATATTCTATTGCTCCAACTATTCTATTCTCCCTTTCTAGAGCTCATCATAGATAGATACATAATTTCTTGCAAATTTCATAACCTCTGCATCACATTTTCCACTTCTTTGTCTCTATGTTATTGTTATATTCTTGAAAATTGTCCTTGTTCTACCTTCTAGATCATGAATTCTCTCTTTAGCAGTATCTAATCTGCAGGTTGATTGATTTAGATTGTAATTTCAATGACTAAAATTTTTATTTCTAGAATTTCCATTTGGCTCTTTATCAACTATTTCCTTTCTTTCCCCCATAGTATCTTTTTTTTTTTTTTTGTATGGGTTGCTTATTTTTTTTCTTCAGTCATTTAAGCCTTTATTTTTTACTCTCTATAAAATTTTTGCTACCTGACGTTTTCAGGGTTCTGATCCCAATGCTTCTTATTGACTCACCCTCATATTGAATTGTTTCTTTATTATTTTTTTAAAGATTGTATTTATCTATTTGACACACAGAGACAGAGAGAGAGAGAGAGAGAGAGAGATCTTAAGAAGAGGGGAGGGGCAGAGGCAGAGGGAGAAGCAGACTCCCTGCTGAGCAGGGAGCCCCATGTGGGGCTTGATCCCAGGACCCTGGGATCATGACCTGACCGAAAGCAGATGCTTAATTGACTGAGCCACCCAGGTGCCTGAATTGTTTCTTTATTTTCATAATTTTGAATTATGAGTTTTTCTTCAGCAGATATTTATCTGTGGCCTGGTTAGGTGGTGAAATTTTTAAATCTGGAGGAATTTCAAACTCACTTCTGCTTGGTGTCCCAGAAATACCACCAGTCTGTCTGCATTTTATGTTAATTCCTTAGCTTGTGTCAAACTTTAAGGTTATTAAGTTCAATACCTCTAGCAGTCACTCCCTTCAAAAACTCTAGTTTTCAATTTCTTCTGCATTTCAGCAGCTTTCCTTCCCCTTCACCTCTTCCCTCCCCTTCTCTCCCTCCTTCTCTCCTTCCCTCTTTTCTTTTCTTTTCCTTTTCTTTTCTCTTTTCTATTGTCTTTTCCTCCCTCCCTCTTTTCCTTTCTTCCTTCTTTCTTCTCCTTTTATAGAGGGTTTTTTTCTTTAGGTAATATCTCTTCTTTGTTGTTTGAAGCAATTTTCTCCTATGTATGTCCACTACCATTTTAGGTGGGCATTTCTTAGTCTCCCTGGTACACAACTACACTTCACGACCTCCTCAAATGGATCCTTTACTACTCTCACACAATCCCCTGTGCTCCAACTTTACTGTTCTCTAGATTTTTCCTTGAATACATCCCCTGCCATCCTGCTTCAGAGGCTTTATTCAGGCTGCTCTTCCTGTTTAATTTGGTCTTATCTACTTATCCTCACCTGTTAAAAATTCTACCCTCCCTCGAAGTCCAGTCTAAGTGCCTCCTTCTTCATCAAACCAACACCTACTCTATGACGCAGGTGTAAATTCTGCTCTGTAAATGCCTCTGACTGCCCCTTGTACTCGTCTATACTGTAGTACTTAGAGTGGCTTATTCGTGCATTTGCTTTATTCTACAACTAATGTTTTTTAATTGCTTGACAGCAGAAACTAGAGTATTATACCTCTATATTCCCTATAGTACACTGAATACTGTTTGGTGTTAGGTGTTCAAAGAAAATAAATGTTTGCTTTTTTTTTTTTAATTCAATCTATCTGAGTAAAAAGTATAACAGAGCAAAGACTTATAGGAAGTTGGATGCTCTTTTGAAGTATCTCTTTTATCTACTTGCTGTGTTTGAAATTTCCTCATGCTACAATGAAAGATAAAGTTTAAAACTAAAAACATTCCCAGGAGGGAGAGCTCCATTAATTTAAATATATCACAGGCTAAAAAAAAAAAGTGTGCTAATAGTTTCTTTCAGAAAGTGTAAGGGGGATAGAGTTGATCTTATTCTCTTCCTTTTTGATGGAGTTTGGTGTGAGGGCTTGATGTTGGGTGGAGGAAGCATTTTCAATGGCAAAAGCAGGCATGGAAGAGAAAGGCGAGCTTCTTGGAGACACATTGTTCTACATCCCCAGTTCTGCCACAGACTGGCCTTGAGCAGGATCTCCAAGGACATGACCTTTGCCCCGGATGATGGTATCTCAGTAAACTTTCCTTGGGGATCTGGGAGAGACGGTTTTTACTTTTTTACTTGTTTTAATCCACATCCTAAGGTTAAAATTCTACCAACACTGTTAATGGATTGGTATAGATTCTTCTGGACTTATTTCTATACAAGAATTGCATAATTTACTCTAAAAATAGGATTAAGTTAGGATTATGTTATGTGCACTGGTCTACAATTTTTGTTTTGCTTTAAATGAACAATATAACACAGATATCATTCCATATCAGTACGCTTTAATGTAACGACATAAAAACAATTCCATTGCACATATACCCCAATGTTTGTAGCACCATTACCTACAAGAGCCAAACTACGGAAACAACTCAAGTGTCCATTGACTGATGAATGGATAAAGAAGACGTGATATATATATATATATATATAAAATATGGAATATTACTCAGCCATTAAAAGGATAACATCGTAACCATTTGCAATGACATGGATGGAGCTAGAGAGTAGTATGCTAAGTGAAATGCCAGTCAGAGAAAAACAAATGCCATATGATTTCACTCATATGTGGAATTCAAAAAACAAAACAAAAGCAGAGAGAGAGAGAGGCACACCAAGAAACAGGCTCTTAACTATAGAGAACAAATTGATGGTCACCAGAGAGGAGATGGGTGGGGGATGGGTGAAATAGGTGAAGGGGACTAAGGAGGGCACTTGTGATGAGCACCAGGTATTGTAGGGAAGTTTTGAATCATTCTATTATACACTTGAAACTAATATTACACTGTATGTTAACCAACTGGAATTTAAGTAAAAATTTTTTAAAAAGAAACATCATCATCAAAAAAAAAAAAAAGGAAACAAAGACAATTCCATTGTAGAGTGGTACATAATTTATTTTAACAATCTGAAATTTACTCTATACGTTTCAAGCTCTATGGTTCTTATTAGTCCATGTCTTTTAAGGATTTTGCTCAAGAATAGAGGGGGAAGTAACACCCCCAACCACTACGCACACACCAGTTTCCCTTGGAACTGCAAGGAAGGGACCCTGGAGCCGGAAGACAGGAGAGGATATGAGTCCACTCTCAGGATTTTCCAGGTGCATTGGCTGCCTCTCTGGGCACGTCTGCAGGTGGTCCTGTGAGCCCACACTTTATTGTGACAGAAAGCTGAAGGAAACTGGGTCACTCCTGCCAGGTAGAAGTCACCTGACAGAGGTGGTATAGGGATTGAAGTTAAACCACCTGGGTTTAAAGTCTACCCCACCACTTACCCATTGTATAACATAGGAAAAAAAATTATTCAGCCTCCGGTGCCTCAGTTTTCTCATCTTTAAAATGGAGATAACAATAGAAACTACTTTATAAAATTGTTACAAGGACTGAATGACTTAAAACCTGTAAAATGCTTGTGAGATCCTGGCACATAATAAGTGCTTAATTAAAGGTTAGCAAAACCTTGACATGTGCCTGATACTACGCAGCGGAAAGCGGAGGTTCAGTCAACAGCTGAGTGCAGGGGGTTAGGGAGCAACTGAGAATTCCAGCGGTGAAACAAAGGGGCTCCTTGGCCCATCCAAGCACTCTGACAGTTTCAGCCCTCCCAGGACTGCAGCACGACCTCGGTTCTCCCTCGCTGGGAACTTCACTGAGTTGCTCTAGTGAGAAACAATGCCACCGTAGTATAGGGTATGCACGTGCGGCCTCTGCCGTCCTGTCATCTGGGTCTGGATAATTCTGTGCTGTATGTGGCTGCCCAGTGCATTGTAGGCTGTTTAGCAGCAACCCTGGCCTCTACCCACTAGATGCCAGTAGCACACCCTCAGCTGAAACAACCAAAAGTGTCTCCAGACGTTGCCAAAGGTCCCCTGGGAGGCAAAATTGCCCCTGATTGAGAACCACTGATGTACCCCCATACTGGATATGAAGATTGCATTACCTAGCTCTTTCTGGTGTGTACATCTATCTGTTTTACTAGACTATAAGAATCTGCAGGCAGGGACCACCCTTCTATCCCACCCACCAACCAGCACGGAGCTGGATATCCCAGACTCCACTCAAATGCTTACTGCTTCACTCAAAAAAGGCAATCAAGCTAGTTGGTTAACATTTTAATTTCTGATTTGTACTAAGATTGATTTAAATAGAGGTGACATCAAGACTAATTATTCCTGCTAACTCTTGAAATGTCAATTACTTCAAAACACATCCTTCCCATATAGTACGTAACACAACTCAAGCTGGGGCTTTGTCTTTTCTCTGATCACAATTCCGTACATAATTCACACAATAGCTGGGATATATAAAGTTTGGTTTTAATTGCTGTCTATTCATTTCTTTCTTTACAATGAACTGGAAATATCTCAGATGCACTGAAGACGTCTTTCTTGAAATCCCTTTGTCATTGGTGTCACGACGTCTGAATTTTAAATCACTAGAGATGTTCAGCCAAAGAGGAGGCAAGGGGGGTTCTGCTCTGTGCCTCACACATGGCCTGGCAGGCAGGAATGCTCGAGGAGACTGCTTGTTCCCTTGATACGCTTATTATCCTGACATCTATCCCACTCTGATAAACACAAATTCCACACTTCTAGTTTTGCTGCTCTTTCATATTTTAAACTTCTTTTTGTCTTGCAAATGGAGGCACACATGTGAATATAAATACCAATATGTACCTGTGGAAGTAAATATGTATTGCTACGTTCATCCCTTGCTGAAAACTGCAGCTCATTGTACTGAAGACAGGAAGCTGGGGGTGAGAAACATACCTGTTGTGACTTTCTACTGGGGGAAATGAAACCTTTACATGAGGGAGTGTAAAGGAGTGTGTACGCAGGGTCCAAGACATAGAGGCATGTCATGCGGAGGCATCAGAGGCACCTTTGAGAGGCCCCAAGAGGGGGCATTTACATCATGAACTTGCCATGGGATTGGGTGTGGCCCTTGACTTTGGGGTTGCAATCACACCGACGATGGGCAGTTCCGAGGACACACTCACATCAGGACGGTTCCTGAGATTATGTCCAATCAGAATGCCACTAACTGGTTTGCATTAAGAAGTGTAGCTGTTAAGCTGTGCTCACGTTGCTAGGGCTGTGTCTTATTCCCCTAGAGGCACTGCCACGATAGGGCAGGTAGATGACAGAAGGAAGTTTAATGGGCTCGCGGTGAGCACAGAGGGACATGGCTATATAGTGTAAAGACAAAGTACTCAAGCCAAGATGCCTGAGATCCATTCTCCTGGAGGAACACACATGCCACCGTAGCAATTACGTAGAGTTTTTCCCAGAGTATCCTCTCTATGGCTTGGGTTCCCACAGGCACTGGTGATACCTGACCCAAGGACACACCCCACACCCTTGGTGTTTCTATGGCTGCCCACACCCTTTCTGACCAACCCATTTTTAATAAAGATAAATTATTATTTAGATAGTTTATTTTATGCTGATGTCACTGCAGGAAACAGAGATGATGTGGGCAAGGGAGATCCAAGTCTTGAGCAAGGCCACACCGAGAAGTAAGGAAATTATTTTAAAAACCAAGTCCACGCAGAGCTGAAGAAAGCGAATGAGGATGTCTTCTATTTTTTTAAACAACTTTGGCTATCTTTGCTTTGATGCTTCATGTGTATATTTATAGTTTAACTCCCAGAAGACAATCTTAGTTTTGTGTTTTAAATCCTTATTTGAGGGTGAAGGAGGGAAGAGACCACATGTTTTACTCCTGTGGAAATTAATGAGTGTTTGAAGGGAATGGAAGTTTATGAAATGCCTATCTCCAGGGAAGGCGGCGGTGCAGCGTGGGGAAGAGGAGGGTCTGAACTGAACTTCCAGGTTGCGAATCCTTCCTAGTCTGGACAAATGGCCCTTTCATGTTTCTGCTTCTTCATCTCCAAAGTGAGTCTAACAAGGGCAGTAGTTAGGTCCAAATGAATTAATAGAAATAAAGGGCCTCGATCTGTACGTTGTATATAGAAATCCTTTCAAAATGTTTTTAATCTGATTAACTGAAATATCCGAGAAGCTTTGGTAATTTTGTTATCAAAACAGAAAATCTATCATTAAAATTTTTTTTCAGGTATACCTCATAATGATTTGATATTTATATGTATCATGAAATGACCACCCCAATAAGTCTAGTTGACATCTGGGATTTACATTTTAAAGAATGTTTTATGTGCAAGCTCATATTTTCTTAATCTCTACACATAGAGGAAAGTATATAAAGTTATAGGTTCTAAGCATCCTTGGAGAATCCTCCATTGGCACCTGTTCGCTTGTCAGTACTGGAAAGCATGTGCCTCACAGAGGTGAGAGCATTTGTCCAAGGCCACAGAGCTGGAAGACAGGTACATGAGAAAGAAGGAATGAAAGTCACGTTTCCCTGTCTCTGAGCTCCCACCAAAGGACTCATTCCATTGATGGCTATATCTGGTTGAGTTCACAGAGGAGCTCTCCCAGAAAAGATGGGATGTTAACAATTTGACTTATGACAAAATAGACAGGTAGACAGGTAGATAGACAGATAGATAAAGCTAACTGAAGGTTTTCTCATTGTGCCTGTGCCACAAAATGTGGGAAATAACCATGAAAGTAACCAGTAGTAAGAGCAATAGGAAAAACTGGAAGGAGAGGTGACGGGGAAAGGTAAGAGCATTTCTGTGATGGTGACTATGATAAGTAGGACACTATTTCCTTGGGGTTAAGAATGTCTGCTCATGTCAATGCTTGTTTGGAGAACAAATAACTCATTATTTACAAACATTGCTTTGGAAATTACACAGTATCAGGATTTTAGGACCATTTAGAATATATGTATTTTTAATTTAAAGTCTCAAAAACTTTTGTAAGAAAAAACAAATCAGAAAAGCCTCTCTTACCAGGAAGAACAGGAGCATCTGCTTAAGAACACATAGCAACCCTACATTCAGATTAGGACAGGAAGTTAAAAAAAATATATAACACATCCAATTGAAACTGCAGGAGGACACAGTAGACAGAATGTAATTAGTTGGGTTGACTGTCAGCCAAAACCTCAGGCAACCACCCCCTTGCTCTTATGAAAACTGCCTGGAGATTTTTAATGATGATGAGCAGTTAGGATCTTGGTTTTAAATCTTCTCTGAAATGCAGGGCGCCATCATTCCCTCCAGCGACGCTGGGATATTGGTTCTGGGTTGGCACCGAAGAGCTCTTGGAAAGGTGAACCCTAGCTCCTGAAGCAGCTATCACTTCTGTCACAAAGTGTTTGGTCTTGTCAGTGCTTTAACCCCCACTAGTCTGGCTGAATTTGTGACAAGTGGGTGATTTCCAAATGAAGACACTGCTGTATGGAATTTGAACTTGGGATTTGGGAATGGGTGTCTCTGTTCTAGAGTTTTCCTCAGAAGGGTGTGATGAGAGGGATTCTGGATTGGCAGTCACTGTGGATACAGTTCCATGTCTAGATTTGAGGAAGCTCAGAGGCACGGGTGGGTGCTACCAAACTCTGCTGCTGTGCCTCTTGCAGGGTCCCCGAACTGGAGGGGAAGGGAAAGAATATAGACACAGAAGCCAGAACTGGTTTTCCCTCAATCCTACCTGTGTCTTCCTAGACACTTGGTCTTCATCAAGCCCCTTAACCAATCCAAACCTCACACCAAAGAAGACAGCAAGAGGATTTGGACTCTGATTTCTCAAATCCCTCCAAGTTATATAATATGCTATTTTCTGGGGGTTTTTTTCCCCCTTTTTAATACACGTGCAAAATGTGCCATTGATGGTGCTCTGTCCTGTGCCTAAGATTGGGGGCCCAAAAGACCAAGCTGATCCAGGCCTCCTTCCATGCAGATTGTGTGTTTAGTCTGTCCTATGGCTAATGACTGCAGCTGCTTCCTGCAGAGACTGTTATAAGATCTATAAAAGGCCGAAATATTATGGTTTCAGAAGCAGGTAATGAACGTACACAGAAACCACATGGTTCTTTCTTTCCATTTGGATTTTTACTTTGTGGGCTTTCTGCACAGGAGTTCGTGGGTAGGATGCCAACTCTCACAGACAACAAGGATTTATTGTATTAATAATCTGCAAATTATGGATTGCAAAAACAAAGACATTTGGGGATTTCATTGAACTTCTACCAAAAAAGATGCCTTCATGCTGAGGTTTTCAAGTTTTTCACTGTGCCTGGTTGAAATTAATTATAAACTATATATCTATTTGCATATTAATTATGAAAACATACTATGGAATATATTTAGGATAAAGTACAACAGAAAAAGATGGCAATTTTTAAATATTGGATTTCAGAGCAAATGGAATACCCAACTAAGACTATCTTCTAAAAATAGGCTTAAAATAGATCTTTTTGCAGTGCTATAGAAATTTTAGTCATTCAAATCCATAGTGGATAAGCCCATTTACACATTTTCTTGATTTTGGATTACTTGTGATAGTTTGTATTTGAACTATGATGGGAAATAAATTTGTAATTTTTTTGAATGATTACCATGATCATGGTCAAATCTTGTTCTATAGCTGTTCTACTGGATGTGGTTCTAAAAATGGAATCCATGATCAAACAAGTTGTGAGAGTACTTGTTTTTTTTTTAAATTAATTCCATTCCTATCAATATGCAGTGTAAGTATGGCACCTAGTATTTCCTAAATTTATGGGTCCAAGGATCATTTCACATAACATCTCACTAGACCAGGGAAATCCTGGTTTGGTGACTTGATATTGCCCCACACGTTTCTGTTTTTTGGTTTCTTCTTAGCTTCCTGTATGCTGTCACTGTGGCCATCACCCCCCATGGGAGTAAGGCAAATGGAACAGACCATCAGAATTCCGTTCCTTATCTATTTCCTCAGAGGCTGAACTTCCACTCCCATTAGCCCTTTCTGGATAGGGTGTTTTGACCTAACCACATTTTGTTCACTTGTGACCAGAAACAGCAGGTCTGCGGAAGAGAGAATGAGAATGTCTGCACAGGTTAACTCTATGAAGCCCACGGTGAGGATGTTTCAGTAGGAAGTCCATTGTCATAGGATGGAAGTTAGGAGCTGTAGTCAGCTGTTTCTCAACTCTTTCTTTAATCAACATGCCATGGCTGCTTGATATGTCAATTTTGGTAATTTGGTCTTTTAGCATTTCATGTCCTTCATAGGCAAAGGGAAAATGGAAAGGAAGAGTGGTCCAGCCCAAAGAGAAAGAAAAGGAGTGAGGGACAGAGTGCTATTGGAGTTTCTGTTTGTAACCAGCACAGCACCAGGTGCTTTGCATACATGACCTTAGTCATGATTCCCATATTAGGACTGAATTTTGAAAGGTAAGAGAAGTTAAGGAAAAGAGGAGAAACAGAACTGTGGGTGAGCTAAATAGGGTGTCTCTGTCCCAGAGGAAAAAGCTGCACCATCTCTTCCACACCAAAGTTCCACCTACGCCCTTATCTGTCCCTTCCTGCTATTCACCAGCTCTCCCTTTTCATCCTCTTCACCCTGATGCCAATCCGTCTTCTCCCTATTTTTCTTTGCCTCTCATCCACTGAAAACACTGTTCCTTACCATCAATCTACCATCTCCCATCTCTCTCCTTCATTCTCAGTACAATGCTCTCTGTGTCCTGTTCTTTGATGGCCCTTTACACCCAACTCCCTGACTTTGACTCTACCATGCAAACAGAGTTTAACCAGTTGGGTCACCAGTAACCCCCTAGGAGCCAAATCCATGGAAATCCATGGAAAACCATGGAAAATATTGAATTCTCCTCTTAGCTGAAGGATACACAGCAACTTGTGTTCCAGGCACATCCTCTTCTCTTGATTTATTTCAATTTTTCTTTTCTATTTCTTTTAACCCTAACTTCTTCTGAGCCTTCCTGCCTGGATTATCTTCCTCCTACTACCCTTAAATGTCAGCGGCTCCAGAGTTTCTGTTCTTATCCCTCTTCTCACCCTCTTTCCATGCCCTCCTTAGGTAAGCTCATCCACAATTCCATCCCTAAGCTTCTCCATCATTCTGAGTTCTTGTTCCCTGTATGCTTCATGCTTCCTGGGCTCTGCCCTACTTTTTTGAGTGTTTGTTGGATGTTGACATGAGGAGGTGCCCAAACCAAAGTCATTTTATTTCCTCTAAAATCTGTTCCTCCTCCTAGAATACAATCCTAGGCTAAATGGGACCTCATTTGCCCAGCTACCTAAACCGGAAAACCAGGAATCATTCCTAACTCCAGGCCAACTTCACACTTCCCCCAAGCAAATCTGATCTTGTCAGTAATGTACAGGCTTTAAACATATCCAGAGACTCTCCATTGCTTACAGTTTAAGGAGTAGATGGCTTAGTACAGTCTTCAAACCTTTTCAAAACTGGTTCTGATCTATGTCTTCAGTCTCATCTCTTGGAATTCTCATCCCCAAAGTCCCACCATGAGTGATATGCTTCAATCATACCTCACTGCTTGCAGTTCCCTAAATTTATTGGATTCCCACTCATCTACACACATTTCCTCTGGACTGCCTTCCTGTGACTGTTTCCTATGCATTCTTCAAAACTTACATCCTCTTAGAGAAACTCCCTCGATGTCCCCTTGCCTCTCATCCTCTGGGTCATGCGGACCCTTTGAATTCTTTTTGCACATCATAGGAAGTTCTATTGTAGCGCTGCTTACATTGCATTGGACTTGTTTGTCCAAGTGTCAATCTACCGGATTAAAAAAGAAATATTCTTCCCTCTGCCCCTTACGGGCCTCTAGCACAGGTGGCATAGTTCCTGGTTGAATGAGTCACCAGCTTAAAGCTGTCTTCCCTTAGCCTAGTCTTCTCAAACGTTACCAATGTCCACACGACAATGGGTGTACCTCTCTCTCTTTGTACCCTCTTCTGCCTCCCCCATTACTTTTTCTCCTTTACAGTTAGTAGGTATAAGGTATGCACAGCTTGCATAACTTCTCTGTTCCTTGTCCTTCATCATCAAATGGGGACGATAATGGTACTCAATTCAGGGGGTTGTCATAAGGATCCAATGCATCTTTTTAGCACAGGGCCTGTCTTATACCATATGCTCAATAAATATTAGCTGCTGGTGCTTGTTGCTTATTTAGAGGATAGAGGTGAAGGTTTTAGTGTAGACCGTAGCTCATGAAAAGTCATCCTTACCGTTGTTCTGTTTTGTACTTTTTCCTATTGTCTCTACTTGCTTTTTATGGACAATGCCGGTTAACACAGAAGTTTCTATTTAGATTCTATTCATGTGCGTTGGTCACTTTGCCTACCCAGTACCTCTACATCCTTTCTCTGGTACGAGCATCCTGTCTAAAAACTGTTCTCCCTGCATTTTATGTAGTCCTCAGGACTGTCAATCAAAATGTTCTTGTTAGCTCCATTCCCCATTCACAAAGTAGGGACAGGGCCTAAGCCAGGATAATCCCTCTTTCAGGATTGTCAGGATTTTGTAACAGGACCAAACATCTTGGTACTGATTCACTCATAGCCAATACTACATGCACTTCTAAAGCTACGGTAGCCCTCTACTTTCTGATGATTGACATCCTTTTTCAATTGTGTGAATTTTAAATTCACTATCTTTCTAATAAATTAATTTTTCCCTTTAAATTGGCCAGATTGTGATTTTTGTTGCTTTCAATGAAATAACCATAACAGATACAACATTGCCCAGGTCTATCAACACCGAATGAACAGCTATCTTTCGAGCAAGCACGAGTTGGAAGGAAATGATTCCAAAGAACTATGAGACATAGTTTTAGTTTCAAAGAGATTACAATCCAAATGGGAAGAGAAAACAAATACAAATGAGATCAGGAACAGTTAAATGATAAATAGTGAGGATCAGGTTAAATCATATGTAATTTATCTTTTTGTAAGTAAAAAAAAATGGCAATTTTATATGGATCAACATAATATAATTCTTTTTTTTTTAAAGATTTTATTTATTTATTTGACAGAGAGACAGCCAGTGAGAGAGGGAACACAAGCAGGGCGAGTGGGAGAGGAAGAAGCAGGCTCATAGATGTGGGGCTCGATCCCGTAACGCCGGGATCACGCCCTGAGCTGAAGGCAGACGCTTAACCGCTGTGCCACCCAGGCACCCCAACATAATATAATTCTAATGGAAAATCATAAAAGGGGGATAAAACAAAAATAAGATGAAGCTCTGAAAGGGGAAAAGCTTATATGGGTGGGAGGTAAAATTTAAGTTGGTCCTGGAAGGATGGACAGGCTTTGAGAGGAAAAGAAAGGGCTAAGCAGGAAGGAAGAAGCAAATAGGGAAAAGCACAGAGATGGGAAAAGGCATTGACCTCGAGAGTCAATGAGGAGCTCAGCTTGATTTCAGCAAAGGCCTGTTTGGGTGAGAAGTTGATAGTACACAGGGATAGCTGCATGAATGGGTGCAGTAGTCAGAATAATGGCCTCCAGTGATGTCCATGCCCCAACCTCCAGAATCTGTGAATATATTAGGATATATGGCAAAGGGAAATTAAGGTTGAAGAACTAAGTGTGCTAGCCAGCTGACCTTAAAATAGGAGGACTATCCTAGATTATATGAGTGGACCCATTATTTACAACATACTTATAAGTAGAAGAGGGAAGGAGAAGAGAAGTTTGAAGTCTTTTACATGGTAGCGTAGCTCTGCGAAAACCTCGATTTTAGCACATGGAGATGTGGTGGATTTCTAATCTACAGAACTGCAAGAAAATAAGCTAGTGTTGTTTAAGCCACTAAGCTTATGACAACTTCTTAATGCAACAATAAGGAAACCAATACAATGTTACTTAAAATCATTAATAAAAGAAATAATATACAGAGACTGTAATAAAAAAAAAAAAAAGATACAGGGACTGATCAGTCAGAATGGATGCCCAACCAGTCAGAAGTCCATGCTGAACATCAGCTCAGAGTGGATGAAATATCGTCACTTTACAGAGGCCTTGACCTTGACCCCATGGACAAGACAAAGCTCATGGCAATCTTGGGTGGGGATGTATCTTGGTGAGAACGGGAAGAGCAGGTTGGCAGCAGAATGCATGTTGAATCAGTGGCCTCTCTTAACACATCTCTGACCACATTTGGGGTAAAATTTATATTTAAAAGCTGCCTGGTTTAAGCATACCAGCATCTTAAAACTCTGCATGATGCACCTGTGGGACCTGCCAGATCGTTCTGTGTGACTATTTACGTTTAAATTATTAATGCAGCAGATACTGTCGGTGTTTATTGCTCAGACTCGGCATAGTTCTTTGGCAGCCACTTTTCTCAGCAAGAGAATCAACTAAATGAAAAAAAATTAAAAATTCATAACATTTAAAAGGTTCTTCTTTGTATAATAAGTTATAAATGGGGAGGAAGGATGGGTTTTTTTCCCCTCTTCTTCCCAAAACATAAGATGAATGATAGAGACTCAAGCATCAATAAAAGGCCGTATCTGAGTCTAGAAGTCAAAAATCACATGATTCTTTCAGGAAGTTTTGTGGCCCATTTTTGAGGACCATAAGAATAAAGGGCAGTTTTGCCCACTCTTTTCATTCTCCTCCATATAGTCAATAACGTTATCATTTCCCCCCCAAACTGTCTAACCCCATATATAGCATTAGCAATTGAAAAAATGCCTTCCAAATGGGAAAAAAAAAAGCTTCTTACATAATTGCAACTCTTATACATGGGAAGTATTTAATCTGTGGGTACTATGATGTGGTACATCTATTTCTATATGTTTGATTATTAAAAGGGAAGGCATATGACAGAACTCTGACAGTGAGTGGTAGTTGGAGTGTCTTGAGGACAATAGACATTCTCTTACAATGCTGCCTTGTAACCAAGTGAGGTTATTCCAGGTTCTTCAATCAAGGAGAAGCTGATCTTGTCACCCAGGAGGATGAGCTGTTTCCACTGGTAAGTAGTGGATTCAAGCAGTTCAAAGGATTCAAATTCAAGACTCTCATCTTTGGCTCAGTTGACCCAGATGTCCCATCCCATGTATCAGGGTTCCCCTTCTTCCCAGTCAATGCCCTGACTTTCACATAAGTGGTTTAGCAAGTATGTATAATTTTTTAAATCAACACAATTAAGTTTTGAGCCTGAATTTTTAAAGTTTATTATTTATAATCTCTATACCCAACATGGGGATTGAACTCACAACCCCAAGATCAGGAGTCAACTGAGTCAGCCAGGTACCCCCTGAGTCTGATTTTCGATGAGTTCAGCTATGTGATTATAAGAAGACATTCTTTGGGGCCACCATAGAAAAAGTGCTCGAGTTTTCTGACTATAATTCAAGCTGAGAATATAAAGTCCTGACCTCATCACTGTCTTCCTATAAGCCTCCCAGTACATTCAAAGCAGCCTTCGTACCTCAGTGTCCTTGAAATTGTCATCACTACTATCACTCTGCTACCGTGAAGGCCAAGATCAGCACGCATTTGGTCTCCTAAGACATTGACTTAATAGGAACTTTATCACAATTAGCGACAATAAGTTGAGTTGCCACCATGCCATGAAATACTAACATTTCATTTCCATTAGCAGGTGCCAGCACTACATTCAAGCCCAGGGATAGAATCAGACCGATGCCCTATGCCTAAGCTGGAGGGCCTCCTTTCTATACAATCAAGGTCTATGAGGAAAACAGAAACCACAGTAGTATTTCTACTGGGAAATTTAATAAGGGAATTTAGAGGATTGAAGTACAAAAATGCAACACTGCCAGAGACCTGGCAGTTCAGAGGAGGGACCACATGGAGATAAGACATAGACCTTTGGGTAGAGGAACTGCCCAGATGCTGCAGACCCTTGGGGGCATAGTGCCACTGGTCCAGAATATGCTGAAAAGAGCCTGAGTCAGGTGCCATTACTGGGACAATGCTGTTGGAACAGCAGACAACCAGAAGGAAGAAGACCCTTCTCCTCTACTCCTGGCTTCCTTCGTCTTCTGCCTCCTATTGGAAACCAAAGGAAAATGTACTTTGCAAAATGTTAGTCCCAGTATCATAGAGCAGACAATAGAAGGCTAGGTTTAGAGTGAGAGACTATAATTTAATCACTGCACAGTGAGTGAGGAAACAGAAAGGAGTTTACAGTTTTATATGAAGTACATATGTTGGCCAGATCGTTCACATGGTGTCTGCATTTAAGTAGTTATAGTTATGAACTAAGATAATCAATCAACTAGCCATTTGGGGCAAATAACTCTTAAACAAATTTGGTTATATTTCGGTGACTAAAATGTCTGAATGTCTAAAAAAGAGACTAAAAGTTTGAATGTCTAATCATGACTAAATGGAACATTCTAAGTATTGTAATCATAACTGAATTACCACTTTTTCATTTTAAAACTGTTCTGGACATGGTGTACAGGAACAGCCACATTGGGCTTACAGGCACTGGTACAAAATCTTCCAGGACAATATGAGATGAAGCTATAACTCCCTATTGACAAGTAATGAGACACTGTGATCTGCAGGGCTAGGATTTCTTCACTCTGTATAGCAAAGACATAGATGCCCCCATGTGAACTGCAAATACCATATTCCAATCCACTTCATAGTATGAACCTGGATCTTAGCCTAGTGTGAAGTACAGTGAAGACCTAAACTTCATTGTTAAATGAAATGTCTGATAAAGAAATGTGCAGATGAATGAATGAGTTAATGAATGAGTATGCAATTGTGGTAGATTTCAGAGACATCCGAATCTGGGGCTTGAACAACCCAGATGGGTTGTGACATTGAGGCTGGCTGCTTACTTTTCTTTATTTCTCTAAGAGCCAAATTGTTGCAATGTGAAGATCTCTTGGTGTTTGCACAGAACCTTCTCAACCTATTTCTTCTTCATGGGACAGTTAAAGCAGAGAAAATAGCCTGCAAGTTAACCAGCTTTGCTGTGATGAAGTGGGGTGGGATGGAAGTGAAACATTGTTTTGAAATTGTCACATGAATTTCAACGTTCTAGACAACGAAAAGATTTAAGGTAAATAAGAGATTAATGATCTCTAGAGAGAAAGACCAGCAAAGAATTTGGGACAAAAAGATAATCCACTGAGCTTCCAGCACCCTTCTGATGAATAGTAGGCTTGCATGATTCATAGGAAGAAGGAATGTCCTGGAAGTACCAGATAAAGAAGGAAAAGAGATAATACAGTCTTCACCTGCTTTACAAGTGGGCCCAAGACAAACCCTGCGTGGTAGCCCTTTGTGGGCCAGGGGGTTGGCCAGGTGACAGGAACTCGGCAAATGTGCCATTGCCACCTGTGGCTTCCTACAGTGGCTGCTGGTTTCTTCAGTGGCACGAATTGGGCAAAGTCTCCAACCTAGGAGACCCCAGACTGAGTCTTCAGCCCTCTGTGGGAGCCTGTTACAGCAGCTTTTGGCTGTGGGCCGCGATGGTGCCATATGCGTCACTGGGGCCAGAATCTGGCCCCCAAGCACTGTGGTTGGAGGCTGGGTGAGTGATGTGGTCTGAGACCATGGGTGCTCACTTGGGCTCTGCTTTGGTCTTGACCACAGCATCAGAGATGATTTGACGTACTGGGCTTGAACATGTTTTGAGTTACGCTGTATTGCATACACATGTAAAACAAATCTGGGAACCCACAAATGTGTGACCAATTATTTTGCTCCTCTGCAAAGTGTTTATTAAATTTTGAAAAATGAGATGATACAAAGAGGCAAACAACAGAAGCAATCACAAACCCCAAACAGTTTTCAAATCTATAAACAATTTTTGAAAAACATTCAAGTAACTTTCCAACTGCGTTGCCAATGCAGTGAAGAAAACAGATCTTTCTTAAGATTCAGGAAATTCTCAAGTTATGTTCAGAATGACCCTGCACACGTCTGTTTCGCTGCTCTGAGTGGCAACAAATCATGGAGAACCCCTGTTCTAGATAGTCAGGGCATAAAACCAGCAAAGGCAGAGCCCTACAGCCTAATATCATCAGTGACTCTAAGTCTCTTGGGATTTCAGGAGCCTGGATATCTGGGTTCAGGGCCCAGTTCTGCCCTTGTCTGGGGCAGAAGGATGTTGGACAAGCCGCATTAAGTCTTACTTCTTTATCTGTAAAGAGAAATGCTTTGTCTACATCAGTGTTTTCATACTATGAGCAGTGACCCATTGAGTTTTGAAAACAATTTATTGGGTCACAACGAACATTTAAAAGGAAAACAAAACAGAATCCAATCAAAGAGGAAATATTAGAGTGCATTGCAGATAGTAAGCAAATCTTATTTCATGATATTTCTGTTTTAATAATATATATATAAATCATTTTACTCCTCTATAATATGCTTATTAAATTTTAAAAATGAAATAATACAAAGAGGCAAACATCAGAAGCTATCACAAATAAACTCCTGTTCTTAATCACTTTTGAAAAATGTTCAAATAATTCTATTTTCTTGGCAAGAAATACTTACTGTGGTTTGTTTTGTTTTTTTAGTGTTGTTTTTGGGGGGGTTTGGTATGAGGTTATACAGTAAAATGCATTTCTTACTAGAGATTTCGGTCAAATGGTTTGAAAGCCACTCTTTTCTGTCCAGCTCTAATATTCTGTGATTCCAAGAGATGAAAGGAGCATGCTCGCTAAGCCCATAATGATAATACTAAATGTAGCAACTTTTAGCACTTACTAGGCTTCCAGGCACCGTGTTAATTGCTTTCCATGCATCATCTCACTGAACAGTCTCAACAACCCTGTGTGTTAGATAATCTTGATGCCGTTTTACAAGGACTAAGGAAATCAAGCAATCTCAGAGAGGTTCAGAACATAGAGTTGGCAAGAAACCCAAGCCTTGAAACTTGTAGGCTGACTTGCAAGTCCTTCTTAATTTTTCTTATGATTCGCTGCCAGACACGTGAGAGTCTGAGTATCAATCAGCAAGTCAGCCCATGGTACAGAGAGGTGCAGGTCTCTTGCCTTGATCCCCATGTGAAGGATGACGCCCTGTTCCTCCTGACTAGGGAAGGCACACAGTGCGCTGCCAAAGCCCGCTTGGCCTGGGAAGACAAGGAAGTCAGTCACTTTATCTCCACATTTCATTCTACTCATCTGGAAACTGAATTCCCTTCCCTGTCTCCCTGAGTCCCTACATCAGAGAAGGCGAAAGCTTTGGACATGGTTTCACATGAAAATTTCAAGCCTTGTCATTTTCACAAGTGTCCCCACCCTGTCAGGCTGAGAAGAGCGGTGTAACTATGCACGCTGCAGTGAGAAGAAAATGTTAGCCCACCTGGAGGGTGTAAAGGGACAATAAGGCTTTAGTGGAAGCACTGACATACCCTACTTGAGGTCTACCTCCGTTCCTACTCAAGACTTCCACAAACGCATGGAAGCTGGCCTGGGCTTTATAAGGAATCAGAATAAGCCTCTGTATATAGCCTTGGATAGAATAACAAATGTTTCTCCTCGAGTGTTACCGAGTTCTAGCAATGTGCATGAAATTTCACCATGAGATAGTCATTCCTTTTGCTTTCAGGCATTATAGCTACAGAAATTCCTGATTACAAATGAAACTTTTCTATGGCTCACATATACAGTAATTGATCCCCTATATCACAATGAGGTCATCCTGTAACCTAACAACATTCCAATGGTATACAAACAGTAAGTTCAACTAGGGATCAAGACAGAGCTTGATACGTGCTGGGCACAATCTGGAGACGCAGACTTAGGTAAGGGTCTAAGTGCAGTATAAAACTCAAGAGCATGGAGAGTTGTAGAAAAGCATCAAAGACAACTCTTGGCCAGCTTGGCAGTTTAGGGAGAAGCTGTATGACATGATGCTCTGAGGCAGTGCTTTCCCAGTTACGAGGCATTTTACACGTGAGCCCACATAACATTCTCAGCATCCCTTTGAGGTATATTTCCTGAGGAGGAATCTAAGAGTGAAAGAAGGGAGGTGACTTGCCCAAGGTCGCCCACCTGTGAAAGGCAGGTCTTGCAACTCCTGGGCCCTTCTAACTCCCCACTCCTCTCCAGAGGAGCAAGGACCCACCCTCTGTGCCCACATCTGCGCTCAGCAATTCTCCCTCCGGGTAAAGGCACCTCGCACCGGTTTTGACTTGTGTCAGGAAACATGGAGATGAACCAAAGAAAATATAATTCTGGCTTTGATCCCTGTCAGTGAAAGAAATGACCGAGGATATGTTTGTGAGTGAGAGACCACAACACACACACACACACACACACACACACACACACACAGGGTCACTGGGAAGAGTATCTGTTCTCCGTTCACAATGCAACCCAAAGTTATTGGGGATTAAATCATTTGAGCTTTGCTCCGATCTCTGATTTCGCCTTGACTTTCAGTTCTCTGCTTCTTTCTCCTTTTCTCCCCGCCCACTTTTTAGTGGCCTTTGTTCTTCATTCCTGAGCCATCTGGTTGCAAAGTATGGTAGGAGCACAGTGCAGCAGGCACATGAAAAAGCAGTACAAAAAAAAATAGTAGGAGTGAAAACAAAAGACATGAAGATCCTGAATTTTTTATTTCTCTTTTCAGATTGAAATATCACGGCTCCCAGTTCTGATGCAAAACGGAAAACGTGCCCTGGGTCTTCGAATAGGAGATTGACAGGCGCAGAAAGAGGAAAGGGTGCCCCCAGGCCACCCTGTGGGTCAAGGCTGGGCTCGGGCAGGGCTGGGCAGGCCACGCAAGTTGTCTCTGATCCGGGGACATGTGTCGGGGGAGGTATTAGAGCAACCACGTCAGCACACCTGCTTCAAACGGCCCCCCTGCTGCAATGCTGAACCCCTCACACCACAGAGTTTATTTTTTCTGGAAGCCAAGGCTTTGAGCCTCTCCTGCCATATAGAGAGTGCGTGTTTATGTCCGTGTTCTCCACCATGTGAATGCGTGCAGCCACTACCTCAAATATCATAAATCCTCTCTCTCTCCCCCTTTCTGTCTGCCTGTTTATCTACAATCTGTCTATTTAAATTCTTTTTAAACAAGAAGGGAATATCTTTATGCCTGTTTGTAGGAATATTCTACATCCATCTGTTATTTACATCATTCGTTTTCCTGAGGTGTCTCCAACAAATCCTGGCTGGATGCACTGTATGTGTTATTAATAAAACAGCTGTAAAAATATTAACTGTATGGCCTAATTGTCAGCGCTGATTAGGAGCCAAGTTTATCCCCGGACGGATGCGGAGACTCAGAATTTGGGCTTCAGTCCAGATCTGACCCTTGCAGCTCACTTTACATTTGATTCTTTGACCATTTAAGCTGCTCTGGCTTTTTTTTTTTTTTTTCCTCCCAGGAATCTGTGCACATCCGGCCCACAGCCTCCCGGCCCTTTCAGGTGTGGCTGCCCCCAGCTTCCTTACCACTCATGGCCTGGCCTCTACCCCACTATATCTGCCTTCCCCCACCTCCCAGTTTTAGTTAAACTTAACAGCCACGTGCTGGGTGATCACCTTTCAGTAACTTAAAAGATGAGTCCAAAAATTGTGAGCATTGCTTCTCCACGCACACGAGAAGGAAGCAGCATTTGGAAAGGCTGCACTGGAAAACACATCGCTACTAAAAGCCACTGGGTTAAGATACCAGAAAATCCCAAGCAAAGTCATGTTCCCACAGTATCCAGAAGTAGATCAATCTTTCAGACAAGCCTGGGTGTGAAAGATTAATGAAAAGGTAATAATACAGTTTATTTTTCATAAAGTAGTCAAAATAAACCAAATGAGGGGAAAAATTAGCAAATGAGAGGCTTGTTGCGGTCCCCTCCTTAGTAGGGTTGGGTTATCCCTGACTGGCTAATACCTAACTGTGGCCGAGCTGTTTACTGAATGACAAGACTGGGAGGAAAAAACTGCATAGAAAAAAACTTGGTTCTGCCAGTGCCCAGAAAGCCTTGGAAAGGCCTGTGCCATCTAGTTCTTAGCTGATGGGAAAGCAATGGGAGAAGACTCTTATGTAGGCTGGTCTGATGGTTTGCTTCATTACATATGAAACGCATACAGGATCTGCCAGTGTTTCATAGAGCAAAGGATTAATGACACAATTAAAGCTTCTAGTTCCAGTAATACTTGACATAGCTGTGATTAATTGTCAAAAATTTGGATAAGATTTGATGTTTCATGTTACCCTTTTAATCAGGGTTGTTTTGTTTTTTTTTTAATGATTGCAATAGTCCAGTGAAGTACTTTGGAAATTTTATAGGAATGGCCTTTGAATTTGCTTATTTTTCCAGGAAGATTCCAAGCTGGCTTTCTTGCCATGTAAGATTACTTCTTAAATTATCTCTAACCTCACAGGTTCCAGGCCACCCCTGCAAATGTTTCCAAAAAGACAGCATGTGCTGGGGTCACCATCCTGCTTCCAATTTTCATGACCATTAGGATTGACAATCTGGTAAGATACTAATGGTTTGCTTGACTTTTACATTTTAAAATAATCACTTGTAAGGGGGAACTGTATTTTTGTCTCTCACAGAGGTGTTGAAAATTTAAGAAAGAAACCAAACACTTTTCATTACCATTTCTTAAAAGAAGTGGAGGCAAGACAGTAAAGAAATCATCACATATGCTACTGGAGAGCTGACCCCGACAGAAAGTTCAACACTCTACTGTCTTTGCTTAAAATACGGAGTTTTTTTAAAGACATGGTCAATTGTCTACCAAAACTGTCTGCGGCGTAAAACATTTTTGTCTAACAATTGGACTAGGCTCAAATGACTTTGCGGAGACAACTGTTTTCAGCCTTGAAAGAATCAGTAATTGCGAGATGTTTTAATGGACGCCATTTCCTTTTTTCCTTTTGTTTACCATAATGTTATCTGAGTTCAAATGTATGGGTATTTCATGGCTCCATAGCTTATAAATGTATGAAAAATTGGAGGGCTTTCCAATGGGGCAAAAGGAAAATAGCAATCTTAACCCTCATGAGAGCAACACCATGCCTTATCTCGCGTATGTATCTGCCACAGCTCTGACCAGACAACTGGATACTGATAGCATCTGATAGTCATTGATTAACCACCAGGTTAATCAAACGCTCTGCGTGGCATAGCACGGAGGATGAAATTTCATCCTTCATTCTGTTTCTATATTTTACTCTCAAATGGTAAAAAATGCTTTCAGCAATTCTAGATGTTGCTTACATGTTAAATGGTATTTTTTTTAGTAGCTTCCATGGTGCTTAACACTATGCTAGGCACCAAGGTGAACTTATAATAAACACGCTCTCTGGTTTATTATGCTTGTTTATACATATTTTCCACCCACAAAAAATCATATGGTTGGTTTGTGGAGCCAGGTATCACATGTGAGAAGCACTGTATAAGCTGGTGTGGAATCAGGCAGATATGACATTGGATTTTAGGGAGGAGTACTGTGGGATTAGTTATAAGACAAAACTTTATGTGAACGAAATGTGTAGTTGAAGATTGAAAATTTGGTAGGCCTACCATATACGTTAAGCTTCTTGTCCTAAAGCCTTAAAGCTATTTTTTTTTAACCAAGTAGAGAGTGGCTGGTGACAAGATAAGCTTTTCTTATAATCAATTTTTATGATGTGAAAATACTCTACACTCTCCTGTGTCTGGTATGCATTAATAACTTCCTGAATATCTTCAAGACAGCCCAAACCTCATGTCATCATTAACTTCCACTGAAACTCCGCATTCTGAGATGAGAAGTTAATTTTCTGTGATGGCTTCTGGAGATGGATGGAAGAGTGGTCCTTGGGGTGTCTGATTACCAGAGAGAAGGCTCCTGAGAGAACAAGTTTATCTTGCATTATCCTGGAAATCTCATGTGAAAGAACTTTTAAAATGACAAATACAGGAAATATTTACTGTTTAAAACAGAACACTGCCTTTTTTTTTTTTTTTTTTTAGATTTTATTCATCCATTTGACAGAGAGAGAACATAAGTAGGGCAAGCAGCAGGCAGAGGGAGAGGGAGAGCAGGCTCCTCACTGAGCAAGGAGCCTCGCATAGGGCTTGATTCAAGGCCCCTGGGATCATGACCTGAGCCGAAGGCAGACATTTAACTGACTGAGCCACGCAGGTGCCCCACAGAACACTGACTTCCCATTACTTTTGCCTGGCAGAGAGGTGGAATCATTAATCTCAGAGGAGATAGCATTTTGTTTTGGGAACATATCCTGATGAGCCCCTTTTTGTATAAATGAGGCCTCTCCCATCTTAAAAGATAGGATGAAAACAAGAGAGAGCTAAACTGACTGAAATTTGGGGATTGGTCACAGAGGCCTCATTGTTTGTTAGAGAGGGCCAAGCGGCTTGGCAAGAGGCCAGAGAGGAGCCCAACAAGAAAAGACAACCAATGCGAAAATCAAGGTGGAAAGAATGGCCAAGGGGCTTTCAAGAAGAGTGGTGATTGATAATCAACCGCCCACCATTCCCCGTTCTCTGCTGCGGTGAAACCACCTTTTCTCATCTTGAGAGCTTCAGTGAAGATCTGTCTTAGTAGAGATCTATCTAAACAGTGAAGAAAGAGGATGTTGGCCATGGATGCTGAGAGAGCTAGTGTGGAGGCAGGTTGCACAGAGACTGACCCAGGAGAACATAAGACCCCCTAAGAACATGAGGAATCCTCAGAGGGTTCCGGGAACTTCACACTGGATATAGGATGGGGGCTGGAGCCATTTCCTCTGGATAGTAAAGAAAAGGGAGCTATCAAGCTAATGACATCTAGGTTCCTCCTGGACATGCTTATCTGACTGAACGGAACAATGATGACATGTCTATCCATCCACCCACCACCCATCTATCCCTCCAACCAGTCATCCATTCAGTAAGTACCAAGAACCTACTACGTGTGGAGCACTACACTACAGGGGGCAGAGTTTCTTTGTTCTAGATTGCAATTTTAAGAATTAATGTCTCCACGAAGCCCATTAAAGAAATAAAAACTAGGAGTTTGAGTCCTAGAGTGGGTAGCGTGTAACACATATAGTTAGAAAGCAAAGAAGAAAGAGATGGCCATTGGCTGGAGAGATTATGAAAAGCTTCACGGAGGCAGCTGGATTTTCTATGGTCCTCGGTCAGTGACTCGAATTTGGATAAGAATGAAAGGAGGGGGAATAATACTCGTAGTAATTCTTCATATTTAATACCACTTCATAGTTCATCATTCATTTTCATGTATAATATCTGATCTATCATTGCAACTGGTCTGTGAAGCAGATATTATTAATCCCATCTCTCAGGTGAATATGCTGAGGTTCACAGTTTTAAGTGACATAATCAAAAACATAAAATAGACCCAAGGGGTGATTTAATAAACAGAGTAGCTGTTATTATTGGATTTCCCTTCAGATTCAAGAACATTCTTTGACTTGCCTATCATTTTAACAGTTTGTGATGAGTTTAATATTAAAAGAACAGGATATATAATGAAATTTAAGCTCACAGAAGACATAAATTAGGAAAGATCACTGATGAAATTATTCATTACCCATCTGAATATCCAATTCCCCATTTTCTATGATGCGATTTTCAAAAATGTTATGGATGTGTCACTTTCCTGGAACACATGATAGATGTTTACGATGGAAAGGTGCTTTGGAGAGCTCCCTGTTCAACGGCTCACATTTTTGTGCTTTTGGGGTGATCGTGCTGCTTTCAAAAGGACCTGAAGCAGAGTGCTGAAATGCTGTCTAGTGTCCTAACCTCAAGAAGGCTGTGATGTGCCTTATGGAGAAAGGCTATGTGTTAAATAAATTTTATCCAGACATTCAGTTATAGTGCTACTGGCTATGAGTTCAACGTAACAAATCAACAATATATACTAAATAAGGTGTCTTTACACAGAAATACACAGAAAATAAGATTACGTATTGATCAGTTGACCAAAACATGGTGACCAGTGGCTCACAGGAACCTAACTCTGTATTTCCTCTAGGAGCAATGGTTCAGGATTCACGCTGTATTCATGGTGACTTTCTAGAACATAACTACGAAGAGCAAGGAGAACTGACTGTATTTACATATTCTTTGACTCAACTTGTTATGTGCAAAGCATTGTACTAAGCATCAAAACAAAGATAGGCAATCAGGTCTGAAATTTCCACCAGATCCTTAAACGCGACCACACCACATGCTACAGAGCAGAATTCAGTACAGATTTCTCACTAAGGAAGTGTCTTGGGCCTCATTGGGTGGGGAGGGGGTTATTTCTGGAAGTAAAGAAGACAGTTATAAGGCAATCTCATTTATAAAAAGGCCCCTAATAAGGACCCAGAGGACAGCTCTGAGGACATTTATAGTGTGGTTCCCGTGTATTTGGGGTCACTGTTTCCTGTTATAAACACTACTTTAATTTTCCGGGAGGTTTTGTGAGTATCTGAACTTAGATGAGATTTGGCATGCTGCATCCCAGTATGGGAGTTCATGTAAACAGATTGTAAAATAATCAGCTTGACCCTTTCCAAATGTAGGCAATGTTAAGAAACAAACAAGCAAACAAACAAAAACGCACACAACCCTATGCCTATGAGAATGTTGGTTTTTGCACCTGTGTAAATGAAAACTGACAAGTTTACAAAATGAAAGTGGCAAATGCTCAGTGATAATTGACTTACAAGGGATGAGCCAAAAAAAAGTCAGCCATTTGCTCTTGGACAATCTTTAAGTCCTGGAGCATTTTAACTTGGATTTGTTTTTTTTTTTTTTGTCACAGGAAATTATGCTGCCAAAGAGGTGATTGGCATCCTCAGGTAAGCCTCATGGGTGATTGGAGCTGAGTTCTAGAATATTCCCAAAGCCTGGGTGCAAAATAATGAGAAGGTGATAAAGAAGTCTAGAAGGTAGGCCCCAGAAGGATGAGGACTTGGGGCTGTGTTGCCCTCTGCTCAATCCCCAGATCCTAGAAAAGTGCTTGGCCTTGGAAGGGCACTCTGAAAATACTTTGTGAATTAGGTCCGTTTAACACTTTAATGGGCTGTGATGCAGCCAGTGCTTATGTTTCCGGGAACGGGGCATCCTGCATCTAGGTCCTGTTTCCTATGCTTGTGTTCTTGAATTTCCTAGTCTCCACCGTGTTCCCTGGGCAGCCAGTGATTTCAGCCCTAGAGGAAACCAGCAAAACAAGCAGAAGCCCCATTGTTCTGCAGGAGGGCACCGAGGGCCCATCTAGCTCCATTACCTGGGCCTCGATTGCCAGTGGCCCTTGTCCTGACCACTTCTGGAGGAGTTTCTGCAACTTTGGGATTTTTGCCAATCTGATATGTGAGAAACGGTATCTCGGGGTGTTATAATTTGCATTTCTCTTATTAGGAGCAAGGCTGCACATATTTTCATATGGTTAAGAGCCATTTGCCTTTCTTTTTTTAGGGAACAGTCTGTTCATTTCCCTAGTCCATTTATCTACCAATTTATAGTCTTTTTCTTCTCTATTTTAAGAAGCTCTTTATATATTTAACCTGTTAACCTTTCGTGATAAAAGTTGCAAATTTTTCCCATTTTTCATTATTTTTACATTGCTTATAGTGTTTTTTCCTTGCAAAAGTTTTTTTTTTTTTTTTAATGCTATCAAATCTGACTGTATTTTTCTTTAATGCTTCTGGACTTTGTCAAATAGTTGAGACCGTTTTCTTCATCCCAGTTATTGGAGGAAAATACCCATCTTCTCTTCAAATATGTATAGTTTCATTCATTTCACATTTAGATCTCTGAGCCTTTTGGAATTTATCCTGGTGTACAATGTGAGAAATGGATCCAATTTTATCTTTTTCCATATGGCTATCCACTTATCCCAACACCACTTATTTAAAAGTCCATCTTTTGCCACCAATTTGAAATGCCATCTTTATTGTGTATTAAATTTCCATATGCAATTAGGTCTATTTCTGGATTTTCTATTCATTGATCTATCTATTCATGTGCCTATACCATTGTTCATTAATTATAGAGGCTTTATAATAGTTTTAATATCTGGTAGAGCTAGTCACCATCCTCTCTGCTTTACTTTTGCAAGGACTTTCTGACTACTCTAGCTTATTTTTTTCTTCCAAGTGGTGTTTTTTGGATGATATTAAATCTATCAATTAACTAAGGGAGAACTGACTCCTGACTATCCAAGAAACTGACATGTCTTTCCATTTCTTCAAGTCTCCTTCTGCATCCATTAAGAGCATTTTTAGTTTTCTTTGTACAGCTTTTAAACAATGACTGGGTTTTTCTCATGCCTAAGTTTGTCATCATTATTGCTATCTCAAACGTATCTGCCATATATCTTCTAATTACTTTTAGTTGGTGTAGATGAAGTCTGTTTATGTTGATTTCTTTTCCTATCTGCTACTTTACTAAATTATCTTCTTGCTTGTGGTGCTTTTCCCATTGAGTGTTTGAATTTTGCAGTTACATACTCATGTCTTCTGCTCTTAGAGAAATTCTTGCTCTCTCTTTCTATGTCTTATGCAATGGCAGATGTTATCCTGTTTGTTTTTTACTAAACATTATATTATGAGCATTGTGCAATATCATTAAACGGTCTTCAGGGCATAATTTTAATGGCAGCATATATTTTATCTTATGCATCTGCCATAATTTAGTTAGCTATTTTCAACATGAAATTCAGGTTTTCTCCTTTTTCTTTTGTGCATAATGTTGCGATGAATGTTGTTTTTTTTTTTTTGTTCGTGTATATTTGTGCACCTTTCTCATTGTATCTTTCATATAAATTCCTAGGAGTGGCATCACCAGGTCAAAGAGCATGCCAGTTTTTAAGGCTTTTTAAAGACCTGATTGGCAAAATGCCCACCAGAAAAGATGAACCAATACACACCCACACCAGCAAGTCTGTCCTCCTTCCTTCACTGTACCTCACCCACCTGTCAGTAAAGAGTTGTGGCAACTCAATGGGCAAACAAAGTCACATCGTTGTGGGACTGGTTTGTTGAGCAATCTCAATTCACTGTCTGTACATCTACGAAACAATTTTATTATCTTCTTACTGCTATGGACACAATGGCAATATTCATTCTTTGGGGGTATGACTACTTTTCTGACTTAGACTAATCAGATATTGAGATCTCTATGCAGTAGCTATCCAGGGGCTGGCTCTTCCAAGGGGTGAATGTCAGGTTTTTGGGATTTTGGGTTCTCTGGAAGGCTTTTTAGGATCCCCTCTGCACATTCTCTGCCATGAGAGATATGACTCTCTCTCTCTCTCTCTCTGTCTCCTCTGTTTCCAACACTGGAATGGCCTCGCCCATCAGGCAGACTTGTTGGGTGTCTCACTGCTAGCTAGCTACGGTCTCTGGTGCCCATATCACCCACCAGAAACTTGTGCATCTGTGGGGTACAGTGGGGTACAGCTGGTGTAAGGGCAAGCTGCTCCTTTGTCACCTCATCTTGTGACTGCCTCATAGCTCTCTTCCCAGATGAGACAGGTGCAGGCAGGCTCACATTAGAAAGCCAGTCTACTCCCAAAGCAGCGTTCCAGGTCAGGAAGTGACCACCAGTCTGCCCATCTGCTAGCACCTTCATTCTCAATGGATGATCCTCTGGGAAGTTCCTCTGTTATCTAGGTTGAGGAGAACTAGGGGAGTAAAGGCAACTCCCTCCCTCCTCCGTGGGAGAGAGAAAGTAACCTTTGAGGAGCAACACAGCCTGGTTGCCTGACCACTCCCAACTTTGATTCCCCTTCCCTCCTGCCCCCTTCCTGTCCTCTGCTTATATAACAGGGATGTGGGGCTGGGGTCTGGCTGCTCTTGCACATGTCAAGTGCTTAGCACCTGTTGTGTTTGGCCGGGGGTCTGCTGCTGATTGCAGAGCCCCAGAGCAAGCCCCACTCCACATCCTGGTACGCGTGTTTTCACTTGTGCTTCTTTGCTTGTGGTGAGACTGGGCATTTTTCATGTGTTTATTGATAATCTTAGTTCTCTTTTTATGAATTGCCCTGTTTATGGCTTGTGTTTCACTCTTCCATGTCTCCCTCTTTATCTACTGACGCTTTTTCCTTGTGAAGCGAACTGACCCGAGGTCTCCAGGCTGCCTCACTGGTTCTGAATTTAACACAACTGCTTTCCAATTGTAGTTTCTGCCTTGAGGGTGTCCGTATTAACATTTGAGATACAATGAACTAAGAAACAGGATTCACAGATCCACTGTTTGATATTCAGCAGCTGGTTTCTAAATTTATGCTAAATATGCACAAACGGCGATATACATAGTTACATGTATGCATGAATACCTATTGTATAAAGATATGACATGATGTTCAAAATCAGTTTTTGCCTCCCATTTAATTTTCCTATAGTCTCTCAGTCATTCATTCAGCCCAATAACAACAATGTTAATCAGAGAATCAATTTATAACCCTACCAGGTGGCAAAAGGCTTCTCCAAGTGACCTCTTGGGGATCCCTTCTGGCTATCTTCTGGAAAATAGGAGATAAAAACATGTGTGTTCCCACAATGCTGCATTCCGAAGACGTTTTATCCCCTGGTCCTGCCCCCGTGTAAGTTATGTAAGACGACTGAAATCAACAAAGAACAATTCATGCCCTGACTGGGATTATTGTTGTTGTCGTTTTTAAGGACAGACCCACAATCGCAAGAGCAGTTCAAGTGCAAGCAGTCTGTGCACGCTGTCAGGCTCACAGAAAATCCACTTCCGACTTTCCCGCCAAGGCCCTAAGTGGATAGGAATTCTTGGTAGCTCATGAGTCTATTAACTCTTTGGGCTGGAAATAAAATGGATTTAATTTAATATCTTAAAATCTCGAGCCGTCAGAGCTGATATCTGGGATGCAGAACCCGGACGGTGGGGAGGGCTGGGCGGAGGCTTCCCCAGTGTTTGAAGAATGAATGTGCATGGCATTCTGATGTTACTATGGGGATTGCTATAGTAACAATTCTACTCACCCTTCATTTATTAAGTTATTTTGTTGCCGAACCAAAAGGTAAACCAAACATTCAAAGAAACAATGGCTTTAAAGCGATTTTGTTGTTTCTGCAGCCCATGCCGAATGCTTCAATCAAAGGACTGTGAGTGGAAAGGAGAGCACTGGCAGATAATTTCATACAGTTGGAGGAATGAGATTCCTCAAGGTTTCCTCTGAGACTGGAAAAATAACAGCTGATCTATGTCATAATGCGGTGTCGAATTTGAGAATTTACCAGTCCTGATACTTAACCCTCTGGGGCAACAGTGGAATTCTCCCCACACCCCCACTTCCCCACAGCCACCTTCTCTCTTACTCTTCCTTCTCTTCATCAGAAAACAGCTCCTCACCCCCCCAACAGAATGGAAAAATTAAGCTGACCAGGAAAATAACCTTAATTTTGAAGGGTTTAAAGATTTTAAGTGCAGCGTCCTACCCACTGGGGCCTCAGCAGGCCCAGAGTCTGCATTGCAAACAAGAGACCAGGGACAGCTGGGAAGAGGAGGAGGAGAGGAGACTTTGGGAATGATCCAGAGGTAGAATTTCCTGCCCTCTCTCCTCTCCTCGGACCCTTTCTTCTTGGTCCCTTGGGGATCTCTGCCGGGGCGGGTGAATTATCCTGGAAAATGTTCACGGACTCCCTGGAAGCCCAAAGGGGGACTGGGAGAAAGCATGGATTTTGGGGTCTGCCCTCTTGTAATGGAACACTGGAGTAAAGAAACTCCTTGCGGGGCAAGGTTGTATAAAGGAGGGGAAATGAAAACTGAGTAGCTACAAAAGCAACTCTGAAAAACCAACCAGCATTCCTAGGAAATAATGGATGATGTGAAAAAATTCAAGCAAGTAACCACTTGGCTTGACTCACCACCCCTACCTAATTCTAGGAGGAAGATTCCACTGCTTTTATGCTTGTCATTATTATGATTCAATCAATCAATCTACTGTTTTGTAGTGAAGTCAAGGCTTGTGAACAGACGCAGTGACCAAGATGAAAACTGACGGCTAAGCAGAGATAAGACCCATCAAGATGCAGAGAGCCAAAATTAGTCTAAAAAGGGACTTCAGGAAATGGTAAGAAGGAGCACTGTTCTGAGTGTTTCACACATGTTAATTCAGCGAATTCATGCAGTGCCCTGGAAGTTAGCGCCTCTCAGTAGTCTCCATTTTCGGACTGGAAACTAAGACAGAGATGATAAGTGTCTACAGTAGAGCATTCTGTAAAAAGAAAAACCCGGTTTTGAACCCGAGCAGCTGATTTCAGGGTCCACGTTCTGATCCACGACCCTGTCCTACTCCTCTAAGCCAGCTCATGCGAAATGGATGAGGGAAACTCCAAAGCTGCTTTCTCTCAAGTTGAAGGAAAGGCAGCATAAAGGAGAAGAGACACTCGGATGGTGACTGTGTGGACAAGCAGAAGCAGACGGCCTCCCAGGAGCTGGAAAGCTGACCAGACAGAACACCTTGAATCTCAGATGAGGAAAAGCAGGCACAAGACGGCACCCACAGGAAGCTCTAAGATACAATGAAGTCTAAAGTTCCTTTCTCCTAAAACCAAACCAAATCCTCTGGGTTCCTTTTATACCTTGCTTATAGGGACAGAATTAGACATCCTTCCCTTTCTTTCCTCCTTCACAGGCCAGAAAAGTCAAGTCCTATAGAAAGAAAGAATCAAGCAATTGCGTTTTATATTGCAATCATCAGAACGAGACAAAGAGCTCAGAAATCTCCTCCTGCCAGTCCGTCATAGAAGCACATTTAAAACCTCACATGTGAGTTCCTGGCACCTTCAAAGAGAAACAGAAAAACATTTTAAAATATCAGCCTCTGTTATACTTCAATAAAAAGTGGAAACAGCTCCTGGCCTGTTTAGCAACCTCTCAGTTATTTTATTTGGATCATTTTGGTATATATTTGGTCTTTAAAAGTTTCAAGGCTTTCTCCACCAACCGCTTAAAAAATTGAAGCAAAGTCAGAATAGGCTTGTTTGGGGAGCTGAAGATGGAAGCGCCACCGGGAGGGTCCTTCCTGACAGGGGACGGGGTGAGAGGAGCACAGGAGCTTCCAGAAAGAATTCACGTGTGTGTGCATGCGTGTACTTGCGTGTGTGCCCATGTGTGCACACATGTGTGCGTGCACGTGGGCAGCGGCAGCTGCTGCTGAGGGAGGAATAGTCTCCCTTGACTACAATTAAGCTTCCTCTAGGCTGGGGCATTTGCTCACCAGGCACGTCTCCCCGGCTCTCAGGGCTCTACTAATCATGCGAAGTCTTCTGTGCCTCAGAGACCCCGGCTCTCCTTCCCACATGGCCAGAGCCCGGGAAGGCCCGCATCATACTAAGTAGGAAGTGACTGATCTCCAAGGATGAGTTAATATGGGGAAAAAAAAAAAAAAAAACCTACAGCGCTTGGGAAGTCTCTAGAAGCCACATATCAAAATGCCTGGGGTGGTGGAGCATTAGGGAAAGGGAAAGGCCAGGGAGAGAAGGCAGACAACGGAGAATTAAAACATGCTAAATGTCCTTACATTTTATAAGGTGCAAACACGAAGCCAGCTAGACTTTGCCACCACATAGTAAATAAAAGATTACTAGGCAATTATATTTAAACATTACAGAACCTCCAAAATAATTGCCATGTTCAGGGCAGTTTTTCAATCCCTTGATAACAGTAGAGTTTAATGGATAGAAACAACTATATCATTTATTCCTCTTACATAAAACGCTGCCAGCCAGGTAAGTACATGATCAATGACAGGGGTTTACGGGGGGGTGCGCAGTCGTCCCAGGAGCTGCAGCTTCATGTGAAGTAATAAGAGGTAAAATGAGAAGCAAAAAATGTAAAAAGGAAGTGCTTCAGCGGAGCAAGGGCCCCAAAGGCTTCTCAATGCATTTATTTTTATGGTGCATAAGGAAGAATGTCAGAGCTAAATTTGGCACTTTTAAGGGATTTGTAAATCAGCTGTGAAATGTTACCCCAGGTTTGGATTTTTCCATTTGGATATAATGGAAACGGGGACTGGAGTTCTAGGAGACGTTTGGGTGTGAGTGGAGAGAGTGAGCACACTGGAGATGAGAACATTTGTCTTTTGATGACTGACCATCTTCCACATACCCAGATATGAGGAAGAAAATTTAAGTATTTGGTTGTAGGCAGGCCTGGACCCTTTGCAAGTATTAATTTTACTGAAAAAGATATTCCCAGGTCAGCCATTGTGCACCCTGAGCAGCATAGCTAAAATTGACTGCTGGTCTGGGAAAAAAAAAAAAAAAAAAAAAAAACTGCATAGCTATGAGTGGAGGGTCAGAGCATGGGGTGCCTTGAAAGGGGCTAAGAAAGCAGAGGGGAAGAAGGTGACCCACTCCCCCCATGTGTATGTTTCCTTCCTGGAGAGACATGAAAGCCCTTCAGCCATCATCAGTCTCCACCGGCACCCCATCTCATGAGCAGACAGCCTTTCCCTCCTTAATAATTGCTAACCTTCTTGTGTACCAGGCACTCGCTAGCCACTTTACCAGCATTACCTCATTAAACCTTCACAATAATCCCAGGAGGTATATAGTATCATTATTCCAGATTATAACAAAGAGGGAATTGATGTTTCAAGAGGCTCCACTCTGTGGCCGAGGTTACACAATGTTTTAGTGGTAGGCTGGGGTCCAGCTCAGCCCTCTGAACTCACAGCTTTCACTCTTAACCACCACTGCAGCCCTTCTGAGCCAACGCAATAATTGATTCCAGTTAGGTCAAAGGGGGCCAAGAGGGACCATGATGTCCACGGATATACCAGGGGCTGTCCTACCACAGTGCTTGCCATCGAATATTTGGGAGCCTATTTAGAAGTTGGAAATAGCCTAGGGAAAATTCATTACCCTTACTGTCTAGAAGAAGAAACTAAAGCTCAGAGAGGTTAAGCCTCACATCTAATAGAGAGTTCTAAGCCAACTCAGCTTGATTCCCAGCCTCTCTTATTGCGGCTCTTACAAGCTAAAGTAGCCAGCTCAGCTAACCACCGAAAGCCAATTTGCCTGAACTCAGATTTCCATTAAAGAAAATGAAAATTTGCCTTTTTAACTTGTATTTTGGGGTGTCAGTTGAGATACCAGATATTTCAGAGTTCTCAGTTGGGAGGGAAGGTTGACATGCCTTTCAGCTCTGCACCTGGGCAGGCTAATGTCCTCATTGGTACTCATAAAGAGCTTCTTTGCTCTAAACATCCCCTGTCTTCCCACTGATCTGAATTCTACCCATGCATTAAAGCTCAGCATATGTCTGCCTTGATCCATGAAGCTTTCTAGGATTTTTCTTGCCATGTTTCCCATATAATTCCCATTATTCTCTTGACCTCCTGAAGCCTGCAGTGCCTATGTGAGCAACATGTCTGTTGTAATGTTCTGGATTCTGACTCTTGACTCTTCCAAGAACAATGCCATATATATATATATATATATTTTTTAAATCCCATATATTGTTTATGATAAGGTTGTGTTCACATATGGACAGTTGTTGAATTGGGGTTGAATTAAGTTGTCATCCTCAGGGCTCTGAACATACAAGGTATGGAAAAAATAAGAAGAAGGAAAACAAGAAATTGGTTCATAGAGTATTAACCAGAAGAGACTCAGAAGAGACTGTGGAGTAGTAAAGAACATGACAGGGGTTCACCAGAGGAAAAGGGGTCACAGAGGGTGCTAGTAGATTTGCCCCATATCTTGACACAGAATCAATCTGTATTCTTTCGGCTCAGTAGCTCTCAAACTTGAGTATACATCATAATCACCTGCAAGACTTCTTAAAACATATCATTGCCCTCTCCCCGCACCCTGCCAGAGCTTCTTATTCAGTAGGTCTGGGGTAAGGTGTGAAAATTTGCATTTCTAACAAGTCACCAAGGGATGCTGATGCTGCTGGTCCAAAGACCACAATTTGAGAACCATAGCAATTCTCCACCCTGACTACATATTAGGATTACCTGGAGGGGAGGTTAAATATCAGTGGCACATCAGACCCATACACTCAGAATCTCTAGGGAGTGGTCTGCTCTTGCAATTCACTCACAGAAATCATCACACTGTTTTGTAGCTGTCTCTTTGCTCCCCGACTCACCTCTTAAGACAGATCCTTGAGACTTCCATGGTCTTATTTTCTAGGAATGGTCTTGGCAAATAGAAGGAGTTCAGTAACTGTTTACTGAGGGGAAAGAAGAGCGATATGGTGGATTGGGGTGAGGGACAGGATCATTCTGCAGAAATATGGCAACCAAGAGCCCACCCTGAGACCGAAGTAAGAGATTACCTGAAAAGCAAGTGGCCTCCATATACGCTTATTTTGTTTTCTTTGAAAATGGCATTGTGGTCTCTACATCTAGAATTACGATCACACAGGTGAATTTAATATGTGTTCTGTCCATGCTGACCAAACCAAGGATCATACAAAGTCATAGTCAAGTAGGTAATACAAATGAGCAGTGTTAGACTAATATAAAGTTCACGAAGGCTGAATCAAATAAGCACGTCCTATCTAGAACTGAATTAAATCATTGTTCAGCGTTGAGTCAGATTCCCTTAATGTGTTACTTATATACCTTCCTGGGAAAACAGGAAGGTAAAAAGTCATTGATTCTCAAATATTTACTGAGCACCTTCAAATACCTTTTGAGTATTACACTTATTGTGCACCTATAAACACTTACTGACCATGCCATGCATGGTGCCAAGTAAGTTCTTTCTGTTCTAATCAAATCAGTATGTTGGCCCTCTCTCCCCAAGGCTCAAATGACACCAAGCCCAAGTAAGTCCTCTTATTGGAATGGCATCTCCTAAGCTGCCCACCCATCAGGCCAAGGTATCATTCAGAATCTGAATCAAGATGAATCTTCTTCAGAAATCTCCCCTTTTAGACTAGACTGGCCCTTACCTGATTGCTTTTCCTTGGCATCTCCCTCAGCAATTGGCACTGAGCCCATGATCGTTGCTTTGACTCACCGATGATTGTCCCCTAGGTCCCCTCCCATTCAAATGTATCCAGTTTAATAGATCACCCATATTTCTCCAATAGCAGTGAATGCAGTGCTCCGTGGTTACTCAATAACTGTTTGTTAATGAGTAAAGTGCAAGCTTGTTGGGCGTTCAGTCACTCTTCCTATGAGAGCCATCAGGAGTAAGTTGGTCACAATTCTTTTAAGCTCTGGATATTATTTGGATATGTGTCTTCCTCTGGAAGCTCACTGAAGACAGGTCTCTACATTCTGAAATTCTCTCTGCTCCATTGGGATATATCTCTTCAACCATGATTATTCCTTTTGTTTCATGATTACTTCCCAAATACATTCCATTTATGAATGTATTCATTTTCCTCAGATCATTAGGGTATTTTTCATAAAGGTCTGCATCTTCAAAAGTGAACATTTTCTTTGATCCAGAACAGTAAATAATGCCTACCTAATTGATAGTCCTGCTTGGATATTTAACTTAAAATTGCTTCTATAAAATCTGCAACATATTTCTTTTATTGGGTCCTATACTGACTGCTTTTGGCTAGATTCACACCCTAAAATTCCAATGGGTGTGAGCCAAAGCTGCATAGTTTTGTGGCTAATAATAACAATAATAACGAGCACATTTCAAAAGCGTTAATTACAAATTCAATTGGATTGTGTTCTCGTTATGAATGCTACAGGTTTTCTGCCAGGTTGGTACTTCATGACAGTATGTTTTCAAACACCTGTTTACCTTTATTATCACTAGATATATTCAAAATGAGAAACTTTCGGAAGTTGAAATGCATATTAAATTTCATGTGTCTTTGTAAAATTTGTAATCTTTTACCCAGAGTCCCTTACTGCATAAATTGAAACAAAACGAACAATTATCTATACCTTACGTAGACAAAGAACACGGAAATTTCAAGAATTCTTCATTTACCCAATAGAATTCAATAGGACTGGTTGCCAGAGGAGGGGGGTAGAATGTGAAAGAGAAAAAAGAATTATCCTGGTAATTTTCTTGCACCAGTCAAAACTTTACTAAATGTCACTTATGTTTAACTCTCTGCTCTGTACGGGAAAGTAAGATTACAAGGTGAACATGACACAGCCCTGCATACAACCAACTGAAGGAGATTTCCCTGTAGAAAATGCCATAAGGTGATAAATTCTGGAGAAGGAAGGTAAAACCAGGAGAGAAAGGCTGAATATGGACTTAAAATATCCAACGGAAGCATTAGTGTTAAGGTAGGATGGTAATTTTTGCTTTTTAAATTCAGTCCTGGTGATGTGGTTAATGAAAGAATCTTCCTTGGAGCAGAAGGCATGAAAACACACTGATGATGAGCAGCCCTTCAACCTATGTGGTCAACGTTAGAGACTGTCAGTCACAGAAGGCAGAAAACCAGGGCTTATTTTGTTAGAGACCCATCTCAGAAGGATGATAGATACATCAGGTGGTGGTTCTCAGTCCTGATGACACATTGGAATCACCTGGGGAACTTTTACAGACTGTGACTCCCCTCCCCTTCCCCAGCAGAGGGAATCAGCACCTCTGGGGGTGGAGACCAAGCAGGAGTATTTTTCAAAAGTTCCCTACGTGATCCTGCTGTGCAGTAAGGGTTGACAGTTGTTATACTAAGAGATGGAGATGTTAGATTTATTAAGAGTCTTCACAGTTCTTCATTTTTGCCAATGTTTTGAAAAAGAAATTTTTGGAGTGTGTGTGTGTGTGTGTGTGTGTGTGTGTGTGTGTGTGTGTGTGTGACCCACACAAAGGAGACCAGGATGGAGGTCAGTGTTGCAGCACCAGCTGTGACCCTTCAAATTCGGGTACCCCCCCCCTTTCCTTGGTTATTTTGGCTTTTAAAAAGCTTGGAAGGGCTCCTCTGACTTAAAGATGGGACAGTTTGAGGATAAATAATAATTACTGCAATGAATGGAAACTTATCAAATATATGAAAACCTGAGTTCATAGTATTCTCTCCTGCCTTTCTCTACTTGGACTAGAAATCAGGCTAATCAAATAGTTGATGAGGAAAATAGTTTTTGTTTATATAAAAGAAGCACATGTACTAAACGGAGAAGAAAATGACAGAATTAGAAAATTGCTATTTTCCACTCCTTAATGAAACAATGGATCTAGGCAACATAACCAATAGCAGCTAAAATTTATTATTGGAAAAATTGAGGGCGGGAACAGGCAGATCACACTTGTATTAGTTTCCTAGGGCTGCTGTAACAAATGACCACAAACTTGGTGGTTTAAGACAACGGGAATTTATTCTCTCCCTCTTCTGGAGGCTGGAAGTCCAAAATCAATTTCCTTGAGTGGAAATTAAGGTGTTGGCAGTGCTATGCTCTCTCTGGAGGCTCTAGGGAGAATTTGCTCCTTGCTTCATCTATATTTTTTTTAAAGATTTTATTATTTATTTATTTATTTGTCAGAGAGAGAGAGAGAGAAAGATAGCACAAGCAGAGGGAGTGGCAGGCAAAAGGAGAAGCAGGCTACTCCCTGAGCAGGGGGCTCAATGTGGGACTTGATCCCAGGACCCTGGGATCATGACCTGAGCCAAAGGCAGATGCTTAACAACTGAACCACCCAGGTGTCCCTCTTCTTCTATTTTTTGGTGGCTGCTGGCACCCTTTGGTTTGTGGCTGTATCACTTTAATCTCTGCCTCTTTAATCACATTGCTTCCCTCTTATAAAACACATGATTGCCTTGGGATCACAAGCATATAATCCCGGATAATATACCTATGTCAAGATTCTTAATGGAGTCATATCTGCAAAGAACCCCCCCCCCGTGTGTGTGTGTGTGTGTGTGCACGTGCATCATATAAGATAACATCCATAGGTTCCAGGGATTAAAACATAGATTTTTTTTATGTTCAATTAGCCACTGTACAGTACATCATTAGTTTTTAATGTGTTTATGTAGTATTCAGTGTTGATGTAGTGTTCAGACACTTCTCCAAAGAAGACATATGAATGGCTAACAGACACATGAAAACATGTTCAACATCACTAGCCATCAGGGAAATACTAATCAAAGCCACAATGAGATACCACCTCGCACCAGTTAGAATGGCAAAAATTAACAAAACAGGAAACAACAAATGTTGGCGAGGATGTGAAGACATAGATATTTTTTAGGGAACAATTTTTCAGCCTACCACAACACAGAAGCATTGATCAATATTAATATTAAGGAAAGTGGGACACATTGTTCAATGTATACAGATACATCATTCCTGCCCTCTCCCCAAATTGAATAAATGTAATCAAGCCTCTAGCTCCAACTACTGATTTCTGGGGGATGGAGGAAATATTCAAGGACACCAAAAAGATATAACCAGACAAATTCAGCAATTCCTCAAGACAAAACACCCAATTCTCAATTTCTATAATAAATGCACCAAAGAGCTCAAAAGAGATGTAAGAGCATATTAACCATATGCAAAATTCACAGAATTTTGTTTGGATTCTGAATTGAACAAAACAAATATAAATAAGGCACATTTGAAACAATGAGGAAAAATTGAACACAAATTGATGATACTGACGAGTTGTTGGGTTGGGGAGGCTGATAATACTGTGGTTATGTTAAAAAAGAAAAGTTCGATATGCCTACTGAAATGTATCCAGTGAAATGATAGTATGTCTAGAATGAGCTGAGAAAATATCTCAGCAACAAATAAATGAGAACAAGTCAAAAACAAATAAGCACTTAAAAAAAAGTAATGGCGGGGAATAAATAAAAGAAGGGCAGCAGATGTTAACTGTTGAAGCTAGGTGACGGGTGTATGAGAGTCTATTAAAGTAGCCTTTCTATTTTTATGCATGTTTGAAATTTTCCTGAATAAAACACTGATACATAGGACAGTGCAGCATATCTCTTCAGGCCAGTTTAACTGACCATCCTCATGCCTAGCCTCACTCTCTGGAGGGAAAGTCCATGGAATAAATGGTAACATCCTCTTCACCTCTTGGGACCATTATGCCATAGTATAGAAATGGTAAGAACCAAGTGTACACAGAAGTTAGTCTTAAACCCCCACTCCCCCCCGCCCCGTCTTTAGTTTGGCTCTTACAGAAAGGTATCAGCCTGGAAACACACCGGTAAGAACTAAAGTTGAGGTCTGTTCAGAGATAGCATTCACCATCTCCCAGATTCTTCCAGAATTTGGCTCACTTAGGTAACTCCAAGTTAGAATGGGAAAGCACAGAATGGGTAAAGACAGAAGGTGCATAATAGTCAAAAGGAGGAAGCAACCCAAATATCCATCAAGGGATGAAGGGCTAAACAACATATGATATATCCATACAATGGAATATTATTCAGCCATGGCAAGAAATGAAGTGCTGTTATAGGCTATGATGTGGACAAACCTTGCAAACATTATGCCAAGTGAAAGAAGCCAAATACAAAATGTTATAGAGTATATGCTTCCATTTATATGAAATATCCAGATTAGGTAAATCCATGGAGACAGAGAGCAGATTAGCGGTTGCCAGGAGCTGAGCAGCGTGACTGTTGAACGCATATGGGGTTTCCTTTTAGGAAATGAAAGAGCTTTGGAACTGGAAGGAGGTGATGGTTGTACAACACCGTGAATGTGCTGAATGTAACTGAACTGATCACATTAAAATGGCTCACTGTGTTTTAGTCCGATAAGATGTTATTTAAAAAATGTTAAGCAGGAAAATTACACGACAAGGTTTGTTTTTAAAAAGAGTGACTCTGAAAGCTATGTAAAAATAGATTAAAGATGGACAAGACTAAAGCAGAGGAAATACAGGGGGAAAAAATGAGGTGTTGGGTGGTTTGGATTCAACTTCCCTCTCTGAAGTCCTACTTCCTGAAGCAAGTGTCCCAACCCTGAACCCTTCTTGTCCCCTCTCAGTGCCCAATACCCCCAAGAATCCCAAAAGCTCCCAAGCTTCCTGAAGAGTGCCATGACTAGACGTGCTAATGTCTACCGTATTGCTCCAAATCACAAAGATATTTCAGCAAGCATGGAAGATATGGTCTTACTATCTCCCTGCCTCCCAATCCTTTGAGAGCCTCATCTGGGAAGAAGAAGAAACTATCTACAAAGTGTAAAGACAGTGCTTAGTCTTTGAGTCCTTGCATCTGAATTTGAATGTGAGCATTCCGTGATGTTCTCCTGAAAAACTGGTCATGTGAAGATTTCATGAAATAGCAAGTGTCCAGCATAGAGCAGGCATGCTTGAATATTTGTATTAGTGTTTTGAAGTCTATCCTTGAACTTAAACTGGGATTCAGTTATGATTGTACATATATGGTAAAATGTTGAGCGAGATTACCCTCATTGGAGACTGAAGGTCTCCATGGAAATCACTGATTCTAAGGTAAGAATGAGATCAGAACAATACATTAGACTCCACTAAAATTAAAAGTTTCATAACTGCAGGAAGAAATGATTTTAAGTCATTCACATCTACTTTAGAATCAATCCCATAGACTCACCCCTTGGTCTTGGAGGGAGAGAAGGCTATAAAAAAAAAAAATGAAATAGCTGCTTTGTTAAAAATCAAAAACAAGCAAACAATCGTATTGCACTGATAACCCTGTAATCCAGGGATGATTTTGCAAAACATTTATAAAACCAGGCAAGGGTATCATCACCAGAGCAGAACACAACATGTGCCAGCCATGAACAGCCAAGAACTGTGATGAGCTCAAGGTCATTATTACCAAAATATAGTAAGGTGAAAAGATGAGAAAAAAAGCCATCCTTTCCACTTTGCTAACAACCACAAGCACCCTCAACACAGTATGCTCACTTCGGTATGACCCCCTCTGCAGCCACGGTGGGAGGTATCTGTGCATTTCTGCTGGTTGTCTCCATTGCTCGATGAGCCCCTCTTTGAGCCACTTGGGAGACCCACCCTACAAACTAGTACACACAAATTACTCCAATTGAAGACCAAGATTCGAGATTTAGGATTAAGGATTTTAAACTTTTTGTTTTGAAACTGCAGACAAGGGGTTTTGGCTTTTCATGAAACAAAATAATGAAAGAGGATGCACGGAATAGCCGTAGTCGCAGTCAGTGTAATTAATTAGGATGCTTAACCCTGCAGTGGTTGAGCTGCTTTTAAAGGTAAATCCAGAAGTGAATACTGAATTAAAAAAAAAATCAACTGTTTGTTTTCACTGACAATTTTAATCAGGATGCTGGACAGAGTCAGCCATCTATCAGTCAAAGACAATTCTCAAGGAAGACAGACAAAAGGCTTCCTACTCCTGGTATAATCTCTTTCCTAACCCTGAGTCCTGAGACACTCATACGGGTTGGCACTGCATTTAAGCTCCAAATCACTCAAATCAAAAAGAGCTACTCTCAGTCTGTCATCAGAAAGCAAGCTCTCCAAGGTGTATTTTTATCCCAGCCTCATCTAAGTTATGACAACTCACCTGGTTGGTTTCTGCCATGTGAGTAGAGAGACGCATCAAAGTGACAGGACATCACTCTCTGTGTTCCTTGTGAGGTGTGATGGAGAAGAAAAACAAACCTGGGGGAACAGATTTCAAAGTATTTCCAAGACATCTCCAGATTGGAGAGATATAGGGCGCCGTTTATACTTTTTCTTACCCGAGGCTCTTCTGAAGTTGAAACTCCTGCCTCTTCTACAGACACTTATTTACTTATTTCTCTATTTATTTATTTTACCGCTTTGATTTTGACTCATCTCCCTGTCCTTACGGTTCTTAAAACTTGCAGCCCTAAGATGCTGTACTGCTGATCATTGCCTCAAGCCCTGGATTTTATACTGCGTACCCTCGCCTTTGCTGAGCCACCTCACTACTGGGCTGACTTGCCTTTCTGTAGACCCGTACCCTTAGGCCACATTTATTTCCCACACTGGAGAATGGTGGAATCTAGTGCTTGCTTAAGTGAAATATATAGATAGATGATTAGATAGGCAGACAGATACAGATTCAGGTATGAATATAATATACATTCATAAAATACATAAATTTATACATGAAAATCAGAATCTATACGGAAATATGTGTATCTGTGTATCCATTATATCACTATAATAGCTATCTCTACGCATCTAGTATATATCATCACAGATGTTACAGCTGTCAGGGCCCTTCTAATCCACACATTAGTTGACTATTGAATCTAGCTGTTGCCTTAATTTTACAGATAAGTTATGTTTTTGCTACCACTGCTGGTATCATTTTAGTCAGTTTAGATTTATCATAATTGCACTTTTTCCATCTTATTTTTGCTTTCTTACCATACTTGTTCTAAGATTTTTTTTTTCTCCTTTTCCAATTTCTCTCGAAGTGACTTAGTTTCCCTTATTCTCACGTTTTCCTCTACTGGTTTGGAAGACATATATTCTATTTCTATTATTTTAGTTATTATCTTAAATTTTTAACATGGGTCCTGACCTAATAGGGTCTAAAGTTAACTGATCTTTCTATTCTGCTCTAACATGGCTACAGCCTTTGAATGCTTTATTTCTGATCACCTGTCCCACCTTACCTATTATTTTGTCCAATATTTAGTTTCCCCTTATTTTTATCTCCTACAAAATTATTCATAATTATTATTATTATTGTTGTTTCATATTATTAATGACACATGGTTCGTGTATTATATAGTGTTGCTATTTTATATTGGTTATTTATGTAAACTCACATATTTATATCACCATTAAGATTTTTTTCTTAGTCTTTGGCATTTCTATAAGATGTGTCCATGTATTTATCTAATCCCAATTGGACCCCCTGAACCTGACATTTCATATCTTCCATCAAATCTGGAGGATTCTGGGCCTTACCTCTTCACATGCTTCCTCTGCCCCCATTCCGTTCTCTCCTGCTGGCACTCTCATTAGAGGACACTTTCTCTCCTCAGTGTGTCAACCTCTTTTAAACATTTTCTTTGTCTTAATCTCTCTGTGCTACATTTTAGCAATCTCTTGGTTCAACTATCTGGTGTGTTTTTCACCTCAACATTTATGTGTTTCAACTTTAGAAATTTACATCAGTTTTTTTTTAAAGCTTGCCATTCCTTACTCATACTGTTTTATGCTTTTCTGATGTGTTCGTTTCTTTCCTTAATTGTCTTTAGCATATTGTTTTATAGTCTCCCTTTATAATCTATTATTTGAGGTTCTTTGGGTTTAATCCTTTGGTTTATGTGTCTGCTAGCTACCATTCATCATGGGTCATCTCTTCTGGTTTCCATAATCATGGGTGGGGCGCTCACCTGCAGCTCCCCCCACCCCAGGACAACGATGATGTCAAGCCCATTTCTTTAGTGCTTCGTGGTTGGACTGAGAATGCTCTCCCTCTCCTAACTACTATCAGGTCTCAGCTGTGTATTTACAGACATGTTTATAAATATTTTGTCTCTCTTTCTAAATAACTTGGTAGGATATTGGACAAGAACTTCTTCAGATTATCTAATCTAAATTACTGCCAGAAGCCGATGTCACATCCCCAAGAATTAAAATGACAAGGCAAGAGGACACGACTAGAGATAAACTAACTAACTCAATAAGTAGAATAAAGACATTGTTGCCCCTTCTTGGGACGCTCTGTCTTCTTTCTATCCATCCTTCAGGCCTCAACTAATAGCGCTTTCTTTAGAAAACCACAAAGTTCTTGCTATACCCACTGCTCTCTCTACCTGTCCTATCATAACCCTACAATGCTTTACGGGAATTGTTTCCCATCTGTCTTTCCAGGAAGGGGCAGAGAGAGAAAATGAACAATATCCAGCATGAATGATACACAGAAATGATGACAGATACCATGCGAAAAATAAAGCCTGGCGAGAAGATGGTGAATGATACAAGGATGAAGGAAACAGGGTGGGCTGCTGACCTGGCCAGAGAGCTGAGATGAGGGAACAAGCCACGGGTGTACCATCAGCGATGCATGCTTTATATTTGGGGGGGGGAAGCAAGTGATGGGGGAGAGTGGGCAATGGGGTCAGAACAGAAGCCAGGCAAGACAACATAGGATTTTTTGGGCCATTGGAAAGACTCGGGGAATTAATAAGAGTGAGGTTTGATGCCACTGGAAGGTTCTGAATGATCTTGCTTACATTTCAGAAGACTACAGCTGATGGCTTTGTTGTAGCAGAAACAGGGAGGCTAATCAGGAAGCTAATGCAATTGTTTAAGCGGAAAAAGGACAGTGGTTTCAGTAGAATATCCACTTCAGAGGTGGTGAGAAATGAATGGATTCTGGACTTACTCTGAGGTAGAGTCAGATGGGTGTGCTGACTATATCACTCTATTTTATGACTCTTTGGCCAACTCTTTAATAGAGAGACTAGCTTTGTGTTTGTTGGCTGAACAAATGAATAAGTGGATGGATGTATAACTTTCAGGCCCTCTTTGACATCATTTTCATTGACAAATAAAACCCATCAAAACAGTATGAAAAACTATACCTGTTTTTCTATTGCAGTTAAAGTGGGTCTCACATAAATACTGTTAACCCTACTTTCTAGTATGTATACTAGATTTCTTGCTTTCTGGCCAGTGCTGGAACCAGTGCTTTTAGGTTTTTACAAATTTTAGACCTACCATCCATCTTCAGCTAGAATTTGTGATTGTTGCATGTCACCTGTATGACAACCACTCAATTAGGCCATCAGTAAAATTCAGTCATAATTTTTTTCCCTAAATCCTTACTTATGTTTTCAAAAAAATGTAATTTGCCAAATGAAAAACATTTTGGTTTCAGAATGAACATAGACAGTTCACATCTTTCTGTCAATTTGTTTCAGGATAATCTTCAATGGAGTTGACTGATAAAGGCCACTATTCAATGAAAGATAGCAAGATACACCTTAGAAACTGTCTGCCTCTTGAAACAATATGGTGACTATTTAAACGTTATTGTGGACATACCGACTAGAACTTTTAACAGATTTCAATGAAATTTAAAAGTGACAGAGATAAATGTCTCCAATGAATCTTTAAATTCATTGATAATTTTCTAATCAATCCTACTTTTATTAAATTATCTTTTGAAAATTTAATTAAAATTTTAATTAATTCCATTTATGAACTGCAATAATGTCTTCTAATTATGTGATTACACCAAGTGAAGTCTCCTGTTCCCAGGACTACTGGTTAAGATGTCTAAAAGCACCAAGAACACATGATCTTGCTCTGTAATATACGTAATGGAGAAAGTGGCCCTGGTGATTAGGATTCTTTATGCTTCATTTAGTACATTAACAGAATCTAAGGTACTGATAGTCTAACAAGTGTACTGGTATATAAGCCGTGCCAAGCAAATTGGAGCCAAATGCGTACAGCTTTCATGGTGGCAACTTCACAGAAGACACAACGTAGTTGAAGAATGTTTATTGAGAGGAAAACTTCAAAAAACACAACATCTTGGGTTGGAAGGAACTTGAAAGACCGTCTCTTTCCAGCCTTCCATCCATCTTACACTGTACCTGATCTGATGCACGAATCCCGACAACACGTTTTGGTTCCAGCCGTAGGCTGTGCTCTGCACTGGGGTAATTCTAGGAAGGGATAAGCAGGCTTCTTGCCCTTGGGGATCTCAGAATCTACCAGTTTCTAAGTTTTCCACGAGCTTGCCTGCATTTAGTGGTTTGCTTCCCCAGGATGTCAAACAAGAGCTAGCAGATTTCATCTCACTTAAAAAAAAGAACATAAGGACAGGGTCCAGGTTTGGGGCTGCACTCACTCTAGGTTGAAGAGAGAGAGCAGAGGATTTCCAGACCATCTCCAGCATACATTAGCAGAACCGCCCTTCCGGGACAACACCATATGAAAGCAAATCAGTCTTCTCTTCTGGCCTTGAGAGAAATGGAGTGGCCTCGGTCAGAGTACATTTTCTTCCCGGTGCAAAACACTCTCCCACTCCGCTACTGTGAACGGAGCTCTGACACTTGTGTTTTCTCTCCCTCCCCCATCCACCCGTCACTACAGTGATGTTACCCATGGTTTGACAGCATTTAACTTTGTACGGAGAGATTGCCCTAAACCAGTCTTTCATTAATGACAATAATCACAACATCAGCCTTTTGCTAATGACAATAATAGCTAACATTTTCTCATGCTAATCATAACATAATACTCTGTCATGGAATTTCACAGGACCCCAGGAAGGAGGTGGCACCCATATCCCCTCTCTGCAGAGGAAGGAATGGAGATTCAGAGAGGTGAAGAGACTTGTCCAAGTGCCTACGACACGTCAGCTCTGGAGCCAGAGTTCACATCTCATTGTCCCCTCCCTAAACTAGGTATTTAAGCTCTACTGCAGTTGCATTTGATTGTAGTGGAGGGGTAGGGGTGGGGAGGCGAGAACGGAAGCCCAAGCACCTGCCTGCACACCTGGCCCAAGTTCTTGAAATTCCAGACACCCCTTAAAGCACAGGCTTATGTCAACAAGAGTTTTCTAGAGGAGCTGAGGTTATCTGGGAATCTGGCTGCCAGCATGCGTCCTCTGATCTGCCCCTGCTCCATCCAACAACATAGACCCGATTCTCTTGCCAGCAGCCAGCAGCGCAGGGCAGCCAAGACTAACAAGTGTAGGCACTGTGCAGGGTAGGGGGTGCATGAATAGCACTATTCTTTTCTGGCCAACACTGGCCCCATTGTCTCAGGCAATGAATAGAGCTGTGTGGAAAAAAATTCACACACGAAGCAAAAGCAGCAAAATTTGTCTCTTTGTGATGGTTTCAAGACTGGGTGAAAAAGTCGTTCTTCACTTGGTGCTATTTTACATATCCTTTCACCGACAGAAAGCACTCTCTCGCAAGGGAAGAACTTTTCTCTAAAAATTAAGAAAGGTACAGGTCACAGTGCAGGTGGGAAAGCTGGGAGCCAACCTCAATGTCGAACCGCACCCATTCAGTACAACATTGGGGACACGGAGAGCGAGGGCGCATTGTTCCGATTCCCTGTAGCTGAGCCCCATTCCCTCATCATCTCGATCCGTCTGAGACACGCAGTTCTTGCCTGCAATTTCTCAGATAACAGAGGGAAAGTTAAGCACACAGCGTCAACCACTGTATACAGTCGGGCTCTTTTTTAAAGGTAAATAACTGGCCAACTTCCATCTCCCTCCCATAGGCTTAGGCTCAAACAGCCCCAGAGCCATCTCAGGGGTGCTTTGCTCGTCTGCGGTAAGTGACAACGGGGCAATCTATCCCTATCTTTGTACTGCGTGCACCATGAGCTGATGTCAGAGTCCACAAACCGCTACAGTTGTTTAACTGCTGGGGATGGAAAATTGATTCCTTTCCGAGGAGCAGGCACTAACATAATTCTATACAGCCTTGTGTCCTCTACACAGGACCTCCTTCTCATTCGCAAATCACTTGTAAAATCACCATTGGACACAGGTGTCCTGGGATGCAAATAATCCTAAATAGAGTGCTGAATGAATATTTTGTGCCCTAGTGTCATACAGTTTGGTGAACCCCATTTCTCCAAAACTGACGTCCGTATTTTTGTAAAACTTTCAGAGGCAGCTTTAAACAGTCACAGGATTAAGAAGTTGTGGTCCATATATACAATGGGATATTACTCAGCTATCAGAAAGAATGAATTCTCAACATTTGCTGCAACATGGACGGCACTGGAGGAGATAATGCTAAGTGAAATAAGTCAAGCAGAGAAAGACAATTATCATATGATTTCTCTCATCTATGGAACATAAGAACTAGGAAGATCGGTAGGGGAAGAAAGGGATAAAGAAAGGGGGGGGTGATCAGAAGGGGGAATGAAGCATGAGAGACTATGGACTATGAGAAACAAACTGAGGGCTTCAGAGGGGAGGGGGGTGGGGGAATGGGATAGACTGGTGATGGGTAGTAAGGAAGGCACGTATTGCATGGTGCACTGGGTGTTATATGCAACTAATGAATCATCGAACTTTACATCGGAAACCGGGGATATACTGTATGGTGACTAACATAATATAATGAAAAAACATTTAAAAAAAAGAAGAAAAAAAATTAACAGTCACAGGAGCATGCCTGGGCTTTAGACACACGTTGATTTAAATCCTGGCCTACAGAGAAGCTCTGCGGGGTGACTCTACATGCTGGGCTATCCTGGAAAGACCCCGTTTAGACTTGATGTCCTGGTGGATCTAGACCTTAAAGGGTATCCTGTTGAAATGACAGATGATAAGGTCACCCTAGAGTCATGCCACAAGAGACAAGCAACTTCACTGCCATCAGCCTTGCTTCCCTCATTTAATAAGCTAGCACAATCTTGTCTACCTCGTAGGATTGGTGTTACTGTTAGAATATATGTGCATCTCTCTGAATATTGTGGAAGGCATAGCAGGGACTCAATAAAGGATGACCATCATTAACATTTCCTCTAGAGATGGTGCCATAGAGCACTGTTTCTAAGGGTTTGAGAAATCATGGACCACTGAAATAAAAAATAAAGAAGAAAAATTCGACAGAATGACACGGAGTCACCAAGGTTTTATTTTGCCAAGAAAGGCATTAGAGGGGGGGAAAATGCCACTGGTTACAGTCATCTATTCATGAAAGAAAGGTTATTTTAAATCTGAAAAAGAGGAAAGAAAATCTTAGAATAAAAGTCAGCCTACGTAATTAAGGAATTTATCCATTAGCCTTAAAAACACAATGTTACCTTTTGAAGGAGATCAGAATGTGCCACCCCATAATAAGACACTTTGGCATAAGGATTATTCTGAGCTGAAGGCAATTGAGGAAAAATTCTCTGCCTTCCCTTTTTCCCCCCTAAAAGCAGGGTATGAATTTCCCTTTGAGAAAGATGCCCCCACATGCCAAGGACCAAAGAGAGAAGAGGGACTCATCACTGAAGAGGGGGAGTTGACACCAAGATGGGTCTGCATAAACAGACCTCACTACAATAGCCTTACCTTCCATCAGCTCCCCTAGATAGCTCCTAGTCACTCCCTGCTCTTTGTTGGCCCTTGAACCCGAACGCCTAGTCCTCTGTTAAGAAGGGTACATAAGCCCCTGAGTCTAATCATTACTTTGAATTTCACTTCTTTACTGTGAACTCCCAGGCACAGAAATATTAATAAAAATCCAGTGCCTTTTCTCCTATTAATCTTTTGTTAGTTTAATTCACAGGCCCCCAGATAGAACCTAAGAGGGTAGAGGAAAGGTTTTCCTCCCCGACACTTTCTTTTGTCTCTTTCGGCAGCAGCTGAGAGGGTCTCAGAGACTAACAGTGGTCCGAAGGGCTGCAGCTGGGGAAACACTGGAACCACGTGATTCCATCTGCTCTCTTGCTTGTCTGCCCCTGTAGGGACCACGGTCCTCTTTTTCCACCTGTCATTTCACTCTCATATTTCTCAACCATTACTTTTACTTTTCTCATCTGCTAACGTCATGATATTAAGCATTCTTCATGCTAAGCTCTGTGCTCAGTAGGCTATGGGTACCTTAAAAGTAAGTGGCTGATAAGTGGCTGACACTTTGTGTCTTCTTAGGTAAAACATTTAATTTGGCTGGCTTAGTTAAACATGGCTGTTACTCTAATTGGCCTGTGTATTTTTTTTTTTTTTTGGTAGGGTTTACACACTATTGGTGATTCCAATCGATGTAGGAAAAATTTCAGTGATTTGACAAAGAAATAAGGAGAGGTTTTGAAGGGCACCTGGGTGGCTCAGTCGGTGAAGCTTCTGCCTTTGGCTCAGGTCATGATCCCGGGGTCCTGGGATCGAGCCCTAGGAGGTAGGCTCCCTGCTCAGTGGGGAGTCTGCTTCTTCTTTTCCCTCTACCTACCCCCACTTGTGCTCTCTCTCTGTCTCTCTCTCTCTCAAATAAATAAAATCTAAAAAAGGGGGGGGGGTGCATCATGCCTGGAAAAAAAGTACCTGCATGCTTCATGCACTCATTTTTAGCAGTTCCCGCACCATGTGGACTTACTTTGGCTTCTAATCCGCACATAATGCAGAAGCAAAAAGTCTTTTTTTCTCTAGCTTTCTACAACACTCCCCTTTGATCAAACTTTGAGAAAAACTGGTCCAGGTAGATGGCTTTAAGAAAGGCATGAGAAACTCCTCCATGGGGCCTTCCTACCTCAGCTCCATTTTTTTCTCTGAATGCCATTTAATACCTACAATGACTTTCCTAGCATTTAACCTAATAACGCTTTCAAAGATTTAATATTACCCTCTTTTCCCTCAAATAATATTTGCATAAGCCATAATTAAGTTTTTGGAGTCTTATTAAAAAAAAACCTATTGAAAGAAATAAAGCAGTGAGGCAAACATTGTAAATTGGAGTAGCTAATCACACAAAAAAATGATAATAGCTTCCAACTGTAAAGTCAAAATTTACTTATATTTCCTGAATATTATGACTATTCATATTTTAAGATCTATTTATACTGAGATATATCTTTGCTTTCTAACTTGCTCTTTTATTCAAAATGATCTTTAACAACGAAAATCTTGCAACCCAATATCATAATCAAGCTATTGCACTTTTAAATTGAAGCTCGGTTCTTTTGAAGCACCTCATTTTTCCAACATCAGGAGATGAAAAAGCATTTCTTCTAAGATGCAAATTTTTAATTGTTTAGGAAAGCACAAGCTTCTTTGCCCCTGAAATACCAATATGAAATGTCCTTTAACAAATATGAATCTTTGAAAAGATGCAAATTCATCATCATTACTTTCCCTCTCTCATTAATTTTCTATTTAACAGAAAATATTACATTTCATTGTATTACCATTTTGTCTTTTGCTTTATTACAGTCCTCAGCAACTTTACCAATTCTTTACAAAACGGAAATGTGTAATTCGAGCTGTGCCTTGCGACGGAACTCACGCAGTTTATAATCACACAGTTCGTATCACATGAGGTTGATAAGCAAATGGCAAGAAACACTGTACATTTCAGCAACATTTACTTCGATCAGTCCTCTGTGTCTGGAATGTTTTTTGCGGGGCTTACCAAAGGTCATTAGATGATTGAAATGAGAAGGTGAGGAGGGTGGGCGTGTGACCAGGATAGGAGTGAAACACGTAAATAATGAAGGAAGACCAGAGGTTGAGGCAAGATGGTTGCCCTTGGAGTTGGTCTTATTAAAGTCCTCCTAACACAATATTTTCTCAGAACTTGGGACAAAAATTGCATTAGCGGCTTCTTTTTGAAGGTGACAGTTATTTTCAATATTTTATACAACGGAGTGATAAAACGACAGGAACTTTAAATTAAACCTTAGCGTGCTACCCAACTAAGTTTTGTGTGCAAAGCTAGGTTGGGAATAGCCCTGCAGACATTTTTTCTTTTTTTTTTTTTAATCAACTTAACAAATGTTTGTTTTCAATTCGTTTTTGACAATGGACTTAATAAATCCCTTACCTAGTTAAGATTTATGAAAAGTGTTTCTCCCCCCACTTATCTCATTTAGAGAATGGGTAATTTGCATAATGGTAAGACAGGGGCATTTTCATTCTTGTCTTTCAAGCACGTGCATTCTAATTTTCATGGTAATAGTAAGTGCACTTAACAACAATGGTCCATTGATCCAGTGTGTCTTCTACCTGCCCTGGAGCAACTGGGCAATTGTTCACCAGAGAAGCCACAGAACAGATAACGGAATCGACCATTAGTGGAGAAGCCTGCCTATAATGGTCTCAATAATAATTAATATGCAGGATAGCTAGTCCTGTCACACGCCATTTCAGACCAGAATTGCATCTGTCAGTCCAAATCCTGACTCCATTTGAGGTATCCAGGACCGAATCTAGTTAGACAGCTAACTGAATTAAAACAAAAATCTACAGATGCATGATAAATGCACAGGATGCGATGTCACACATGAATGACTCCTGTACAGGCCAAATGACAGATGTATTTCCGCGACTCCAGGCCAGGCTCCAGCACAAACCACTCTTCATTTATCAATAATTGGGCCTTAATTTCATTTGGCAGTGGTGGGGCAGCATGCTCAGCTTTCTCTCCAATAGACGAACACTAATTAGACTTTTTTTTTTCGGGGGGGGAGGGGGGTGGGCACCGATCTTTTGATTTTATTTCCAATAGTCACCCATAAGCAAAGTTAGAGCTTGTCCTTTGGAAGAGAAGGGTCTGTTTTACCCACAGCTCATTATTAGTGATAATATCTTGCAATGGGAACTCTTCAATTATTAATGTTCCATGTTGATACAGATGAGAAACATCGAAGAAGGAAGTAAAAAAAAAAAAGAAATATGAGGATGGCTTGAGCTTATCCAGCAGGTCTCTTAGAGTACTAGATGCTAACTCTTACTCTTTGCTGAGCTTTACTTTGATTTTTAGGTCACTGTGTCTGTGTGTCGGTGTGTGAGTGCGTGTTTATGTGTGTGACAGAGAGAGAGTGAGGGAGAAACAGAGAAAGATTCACAAACATCATAGACAGATGGACTGGCAACGTAAACAAGGAAATTGTAGAACAATTCTTAAAATTGTAATTATGAAAGGAGAAAACTATTAGGATGATTTTCGTAGGCTATCATGTGAATTTTCACACCAATTTTAATGGGGTGGTTCTATCTGAGGTGAATTTATGATAAGGATTAGAAAAATGCCTGAGACTTCCTACTAGGCCAGTGTTCCCCACTATCACCCTACCCTCCAAGTAGGAAAAGCCTCCCATCAAGGGATTTCCAATCATGTATTCAAGAGAACACACCAAGTCTTTTCCTCGTATTGTATGAACTGGCCCCAGAATGACAAAAGATACATGGAAATAACCATATATTGGCCATATCCCTCTTATATCTACATTATGGGGATTAACATTCCGTCTCTCAGTGCCCACAGAGTCCAAGTGTTCATTTGTCCCCCTTTTAAGCAAGAGGCAAATTGGCCTGGTGGATCATGGACTGCGGCTTCCCCCGCCCCCAGGGCACCTTTCTCCATTTAAGGAGTTGCTGCTAGTTGCTCATTTGCACTTAGAACTGGCTGTGCTTTTCAGGTTCTTTTGAGCTTCTTGCCTCTCCTTCCAAATGCCACCCTACAATGTGTGACAAATGGGTGCCCTGCTTCGCCCTCAACTTCCAAACAGGAGCTTGATGTCAGCAGGTAGTCCTATTGATCCACTCTAGAGATTTTGCTGTTCCCCGCCACTCAGACACTCTTCAATATCACATTTATTATTCTTCATTGGCATAGGTGATGGCAGTGATGTTGTCCTGAGGACTGATTGCTATGCCCAGATGATCTGTTGAAGTTGGCTGCCTGATCCAACATACAGCATAATTGAAGAGGACAAGGAACAGAATCCATTCCCGTTTCACCCCACTAACTATGCCAAATTCAACAGAGAGCTCTCCATATGGTCTAACACAAGTGAGGTAATGTGTATATTATGCCATAATAAATGAAGTCTCATAGGTTTCAATGGCTCATAGTAGGTAACAGGAATCTTTCCTAGCAACTCATGGGAAACTGAGCAGCATGTCATAAATGGTAAAGCCATAAATAATTTTGCAACTCAGCCACCAGGGTTGTTGTGAAATGCTGTGCTTGCATTATCCACTCTAAACACTGACAGACATGTGAGCGTGTCTGCCATTTTGTAAGCAGGCTCCCCTGCAGAACACAGGAGCACTGAAGGATTGGCATTTTAATTGGGAAAGATCCGAAATTTTAAGGAGTTCTGAAGACTGTGGTCTCGATATTGTGCTATTTTTAATTTGAGAAACAGGATTTTTAAAGACTGTTGGCACTTATACTTCTCAGGAGATATCTAATGAGAAAGATAAAATAGAATACTCATGGGGGATATTGTATTATTACCTAAAACATTCACTGACCTTTCCTGAAGGAGGTTTCTGCTTCCCTCCTCCACTGACATTAAGTTTCGCCATGCGACCTGGCCGGTGAAATGTTAGTGAAAATGTCTCACGTCAATTCTCAGCATGAGCTTTAAGGGCCATCATGTGATTCTGCCATGTTGTCTTTCCCTCTGCCATGAGGCCAGTAATATCCCAGGTAGGGGCTGCTCCATGAGTATGAGCGCTGGGGTAAGGACCTGTGGAGCAGAGCCATGCCAACCTGTGATAAACATGGACCATGAGCAGAATTAAACTGCTGTTGTTGGCCACAAAGATTTGGGGATAATTTATTACTGCAAAATAATTTACTTTAAGATGGCTGATACAGATCATAGCACATGTTTAAGATAATATGGACTATTTAATTCTAATTACTTTAACATTAACATTTAACATTGGCAACCCATGAACCTGAACAAATGATGATAAGAGGATTGGTTTTCAGTAATATATATATACTGGTTTCTGCTGCCGTTGACCCTTCTCTTCTACTTACTTGTACATGATTCCTTGGGTTGACCTACAGCAGTTTGCAACCAGCATGAGTCTGCCATTACTCTTGCATGCAAAGCTGCTGGTGTGTCCTGTTCTCTTTCTTGTCTGACTTCCTACTGTCTAGCAGTTTTTCTCCCTTCTGACCCCCTGAAGAAAAGAATTCAGAGACCTTGTGTGGTATTTCTAGGTTTGCTGATCTATGTTAGCGCACAGGAGTGCATGGTAGTGCATGGTGATAACATGGTCATATTGAGCTCAATATCTGTCACTCCCAAAAGGGATCAAATTGGTTGTATCAAATCCCTCCAGGAAAAAGGCAGGCCTGGGGATACTGTACTTGGGCAGAGGTTCCTGGAACTTAGATTGAAGTCAAGGGTGGGACAGACTTGGCTAGATGTCTGCAAGGGGTAGGTAGGACCATGGTCCCTGGGGATAGAGCCAAGGAGTCAACACCTGAGTGGCCACATTGAGCAGAGAGGTGGATTCAGGCATAAAAAAGAACTGAGACCAGAGTCTGGGAGGAGGCTGGGAAAGGGAGGGGACTGTGAGAGAGGTTCCCAGGGGCTCTCCAGCTGGGCCGCAGGGTATTGCAACGTGCTCTTGGTTTTTCCCTTGGGTATCGGATTTCTGTTAACAACATAACCCCCCCCCCCATTCAGGCCCTCATCAGCTCAGTGTGTTTACATGTATACAGGAACAGAACTGGGCTCAGCCTTTGTCCAGTGAGTGTATTTGTGGTCAGCCTCCGGAAAGGTGAGCCTGGAAAGCAGAACCCCATACCTGAGTGTATCCTCCAACTCCCCACAAGAGGTCTAACCCCTTCCTCCAAGAGCTCCTCAGAAGCCTATCACTATTTGCCATTTTGTGGACCAGGGCCTACTTTTCACACAGCAAAGAGATGAAAATAAGGACAATATAAACTGGGATTTTCCTAAAACTCACCTAATTGCTTTTGTATGTGTGTAAATTTATGCACTGCTTTTTGGTCTTTAAATTTAACTTTCTTTTAAGTATCAGTGGTAATAATATTTGGTCATCTTTTTTCTACTTTAACATCCTCATTTGGTAAAACAAAAAAGTAGCAACCCTAAGTCAGTCTGATGTTTTCTTAAAAGTTTACTGGCATGTGAAATCCGCAGTCCAGGAGTTACTGACCCACACTCACAAGTTTTTAGCTGGCTCATTTTCCTGGCCACAGGAGAGCGAAGGTACAAATCTGATGACATTGGGAGAGCCTGGGATGTGGGAATATTGTCTTTTGTCCCGTCCCCTTCCTGCCGCTAGACTTTCAGAGTTGGGAAATTCTGAACAAAGGCTGAGCCTCATTTTATCTGGGGCTTTCAAGGACTCTGAGAAAGCATATATTTTCTCTGGTAGACTTTGCAAATGGTCTTAGACTTCTCTAACGAAAAGATAAATTTATAGAGGGCACTGAACTCTGTGAAAAGCAGAAGTCTAAGTTTTGGGGGCCACTTTACCTTGATCAAAAGTAGACTAGTCTGTGCAAGGCCAAAGGCTGTATTTGTCTGTCGTTGGCCTCTTCATTATGTGCCCGTGCCCCTTTCTGGATAGAGCTTATTCCAAGGCTCCCAGGGACCCTCACTTTCTACATCTCCTTAGGAATATCTGTACTGGTTAGAATTCTTTGTTGCTTGTGTAGGGGAGGAAGCATAATTTTCCTTCTACCCTTCTGAGTTCTAAGCTAAAGCCCCTGTAACAAAAGATAGATTGACAAGAGAAAAAGTTTATTAATATGTGTGCCTCATGTACACATGGGAGACACCTAGGGAAAAAAGAGTAACTCTCAAGGTGGTTTAGAATTCAGGCTTAAACACCACCTTAATAAGGTAAGAAGAGGAGAGATGTAGGCCTCTTAGGGGGGCATAAACAATTTTTAGGGAGGATGGATGGGCCCTTAGAAGAATAGATGGGAGGTACCGTAGTTTGTGATGAAGTATGTCTGGGTGTTGTGTCCACTTCTAGTCTCCTCTCCTGCAATGAGTCAGTTTTCCCTGGCTGGTGAAACTCCTAGGGAAGGGACTGTGACAACTGAGTCCCTTTTGGAGTAACTGTCTTTAAGAAGATAAAGGGAGTTCAGAGAAAGCCTCTCACTGCATTTGCTGGCATTCATTTCAAGTGCCTACAAGTCAAAATAATCAATATACCAAAACAGCATATTTTGGGTTGGCGTGTCCTGCTACCCTTCTCTGGCTGCAGAAGCAACTGTGGCTACCTTCAGTGAAAACAATTTATTGGAAGGGTATCCTATCCTTGGAAGAGTAGGACACCCTCCCAACAACTACCTTTAGGGTAGCAACTAAAACCAAAAGGTGTGTAAATAGGCCTTGGAAAGATATGAGTAGCTCTAGGAATCTAAATGGCAGGAACTCCTGTCTTTTCAGCATGCCAGCACTGGGATGAATCAATCCCCAATCATTTATCATTCTTATTATCACAATTATCATCAACATCATTATCATCATCATCATCATTGTCATGGTCTCAATATTTGAATTCCAAGACAGCCTATTATCCTGGCTAGTGTCCTTTTTTTTTTTTTTAAAGATTTTATTTATTTATTTGACACAGAGACAGCCAGTGAGAGAGAGACAAACAGGGGGAGTGGGACAGGAAGAAGCAGGCTCCCAGCAGAGGAGCCCGATGTGGGGCTCGATCCCAGAATGCTGGGATCACACCCTGAGCCAAAGGCAGACACTTAATGACTGAGCCACCCAGGCGCCCCATCCTGGCTAGTGTCCTATAGCCATCCTGGGCCTGAGGAGGGTGAGATATCCTGCTGGGCACTTTCATCAGGACCCCAGGCAATGGAAGAGGGCAAATCCCCAAAAGAGAGGCTGGGGGGCTGTGACCAGAAAGTAAATAGTGGATTCTGGATGGGCAGAACAACAGATGTCCACTTTAGTCTCTAAAGAGACCTTTCTTCTCTGCATTCCACACTTAGACCTCAGACATCCCCCAAAATAAAAAACTGATCAAACTATGTTAGCTAGAAACTCATAAACTTTTAAACTCACAGACTTGAGGGGCACTTCTATTTTAGCAAGAATAACATCTTAACTTCAAAATCATTTTATAGTAGCAAAAATTGACTCTGCCTAAGAATAAGGCCAATACTGCATGTCAGGTAGATTTGCTTTGGGTTTTACCATCAGGGAATTTAATAAATCAGATCGATGACCTTAATGCTAAACTTTGAATGTTAATAGGAAAAAAAAATGCTGGCTTCTAATCACATTACCACTCCCAAATCATTCACCAAGCTAAGCATTTTAACTAGCCAAATAACTGTGGCTGAGGCTCATTAGAGTTTTTATCGCTTGAGTTAGAGACACCAAAGAAGAAAAATGTTCTTTTGAAGGCTCTCTAGTGATAGTTAACTGTTTAAGACAATATTCTGAATGTCATAAGTTTTTTGTGAAAGCTAACATAGCTTTATATTTCTTATAACTGAATGTTCTACAAATTATCCTCTATATCCTAGATCAACTTATGCCAGCAAATCTGGTTATAAATATAACTTTAACAGAGGATTTCTGGAAGACACATAACTCTGGTACTGAAAGAGTCTATTCCATCTCATTTAGTTTTTGATTATTTAAGGATATTTGGATTTCACATTATTTTATAATATTTTATGCACTGCCACTAAAAAAAATCTTAATGAGTTTTTAGTGCCATAGGCCTTTATTGTCTTTTTTTTTTGTACACATGGCCAATTTAATTTTCAGCATACTAGAAGAAAAATTTTTTTCACATTGTAGGGGGGAACACAGCTTGCTAGAATTGGATGCATGGCTTTTACAAAAGGGAGTCAGTGCCTATTCTATTAGAATAGAATATGGTAATAGATTAATTAGTTCTGTATTTTCCAGCAAATTTTTTCATATGCACTATTTTTCATACAGGTCCCATGAAAGTTAAATAGAAGTTAAACACAAAGTGATAACCTTTGCCTTCTACACCCCTGATAATCATCTGCTCTCTCTTCTATTGATTATCTTGCCAAACTGTCAGCTCTTGGATGCCTTGTGCAAAAGAAGAACATTCTGACAGCCAGAAAGCAGGCAGGAAGGTAGAGGATGTGGGATGTTAGCAGGATGTTAGCTTGTCCCCTAATAACCAACTAAATTCCTCTTGGTACTGATCTCAGGGTGTGTGGTTTGCACTTGGAATGAATTACTTACAGTCTGCTCAGAAATATGAAATCATATGGAAAAACTGACACATACTGGATGAACCCAAAGATTTCCAACATAATCTATCTTGGAATTACAAAGGAATGGGGGAGAAGGGGTTTTGAATCTTTTCAAAGTTGAAGGCCTAAGACTTCCACTACCCTCTCCTCCTACCCCATTCCCCTAGCCATTATGGTGTTTCAAAAAGTAGTACATTTACCTGAGATTTGAGAGGGCAAACTCAGGTCAGTCCCAGGTCCTTTATGACCTGGCCCTGTGAGAGGCACTAGGTGAATGACCCAAATTCTCTTAGTCTGAGTTTCCTCGCAGTGGAACTGTAGGGATTAAGTAAAATAATATATCAGAAGTGCTACCATCTAATGAGAACCTATATGTCTCAGGCACTTTACATGTAATCAATTCAGATATAATCTAGAAAAAGCTGTCATGACCATCTAGTGTTGGGGATACTACAAGTCAGAGAGGTTGAATAAGTTGGAAATAAACTCAAATCTTTAGAATCCAAAACCTATATATTTCTTTATTGAATTACAGATTGTGTGTGCTTATAAAGATTTAGAACTAGTCTGTTCGAGTTCTGTGAACCCATACCAAAATTGGGAGTGTCTGGAAAAAAGTGCTCAAATTCCATGTTATATGATGAGAAGAAAATCATGAAGGAGGTACACATACTGCCAAATTATATTATGAATTACATTTGTAGACTCTGCATTTATAGGGGCTCTGCCATGAAGCTATTGGAGGGACCATGCTACCTTCTCAGTACCAAATACCATTACTGTATTCAATCGTGAGAATAGATACCACTTAATAGCTAAATATACAATAATTTAATAATAGAATTTGCGACTCCAAAATGTAAATCATGAAAGCAAATTGGAATGGCAGAAAATTAGATCACCTATAAGCATTTCAGAAATATTTTCTATTTACTACTTCTACCAGCAGTACTAACATCGCTTTAGTATCAGGTATATTCTAAGATGCTTTGTAGTACCCTAGAATATAATGCAAGAAGAGAAACAGGCTGGTATACCAGGAAGTCTGTTCAACTTGAACTCAGGAGATCCAGGGGTCCAGTCCCAGCTCTCTCATGACTGAGTTTTCTGACTTCAGACAAGTCAAAACTTCTCTGGACCTTTGTGTCTTTATTCATAAAGTGGATCCAGTCATTGCTAAGGTCTTTTCTAGTCTGAGACCGTATGACCTGTAGTGGCGAAGGAACATGATAAGGCAGATCACGTGGTTGGTTGCTTTTCCAACTGCACAGGCAGCAGTGTACCTCATTCTTAGCCATCAAAGACAAATATGGAGGGAGAGAAGCATTCTCTCTGCTCCCCATTTGCAAGCACTTGGTTGTCCATGGCCTCTATAACCTTTCACAGGGCCTAGCACGTATCACACACCCCATAAACGGTCATCAAGAGCTGCGGCTGCTACTGAACACAATGATGTTAAGGGTGGTGATGATCACGACGGTGACGATTATGATGATGGACTGGTACAGTGAGGCAAGGAAGCCTAACGAGAATGTTTCAGGGGCAGCTTCTTACATGTCACACTTCTCCCCTCTCTTTCCTCTAAGTTCATTTTTCCTGGCTAATAAGGATCCCAAGCAATGAAGTCACCAAGTGATTCTGTCCAGACTCCAGAAAGGCAGGCGTAAACTTGAAAGGTTTTATCTTTCTTCTATAGCTCTGAAATTTGGCTCCTTGGTTGGAGGAGGTGAGTGCCATGGGTTAACCAGTGTCATTCCGAATTATCTTAGTAAAAGATAGTTTTTGTTTGTTTTGTGGGCAGAATTGCATCTCGAGAAATCATAATCCTTTGTGAAAAATTTCTTTTCTAAAAACTTAGTTTTCATTGTTGGGAGACTTGTATTTATCCTTTTCCAAACATTCAGTTTTCAGTAGATAATGAAAGGCTGCAGGTTGGACCTGAAAGCATACTTTCACTGTTTTGTGTTATGGTGGAGGTACTGTCCATGCCAAGACACAACGTGGACACAACACTTAGTGTTCTGCTGAAGTCCTTGGGTAGTGTTCTGGAAACCTGAATAGCCTAGATTTGGGCTTACATAGTGATGTAATATATCATCACATTCCAATGGGTTGTGCTAAAGGAAAATGCAGCAGGCCAAAATTAATTAATTAGTTAGTAAATAAATTAATTAAAAAAAACAAAACAGTAAAAAACCAGAACACTGAAAGCATTTCCTGGGGACCCTTAGAAACACATGGATCAGTGATGCTGCTAGACACCCTTCAATAAAATATGCTGGAAGTTCAATCCAATTTGATTTGGGGCATTAAAAGAAGTATGACCTCAAAAGACATCGCAACAGGTAGGTAATATTTGGAATCAGTTGTTTTCTCATAATTCCATGTTAGGAAATGCATTAATTTTTATTTTTTTGAAACTTGTGTTTAAACTATCTTTGTATATTTTGGGCTCCAAAAAAATTGTGTCTCTTCGCATTAAAGACTGTACCTTCTCTTTCTTTTGTGTCTCTCACACAGTGAGTAGTTAATGATTGCCTTCTAAACACATCATCAGGGAAATACAAATCAAAACTACGATGAGATACCACCTCACACCTGTCAGAATGGGTAAAATTAACAACATAGGAAACAACAGATGTCAGGAAAGATGTGGAGAAAGGGGAACACTCTTGCACTGCTGGTGGGAATGCAAACTGGTACAGTCACTCTGGTGAACACTATGGAGGTTCCTCAAAAAGTATAGAACTACCCTATGACCCAGCAAATGCACTACCAGGGATTTACCCAAAAGATATAAAAATACTGACTTGAAACACTACATGCACCCCAATGTTTATAGCAGCATTATCAACAAGAGCCAAATTATGGAAAGAACCCAAATGTCCATCAGCTGATGAATGGATAAAGGTGTGTAAATGTATGCAATGGAATGTTACTCAGCCATAAAAAAGAATGAAATCTTGTCATTTTCTATGATGTGGACACGTAGAGATATTATGCTAAGCAAAATAAGTCAGAGAAAGACAAATAATATATGATTTCATTCATATGTGGAATTTAAGAAACAAAACAGATGAACATTGGGGAAGGAAGAAAACAAAGAGAGGGAGTCAAACCATAAGAGACTATTAACTAAAGAAAAAAAATTGAAGGTTACTAGAGGGGGGCAGGTGGAGGACGGGCTAAATGAGTGATGGGTATTAAGGACGATACTTGTTGTGATGAACACTGGGCGTAATACGTAAGTGATGAATCACTAAATTCTACTCCTGAAACCAATATTACACTATATGTTAGCTAAGTAGAATTTAAATAAAAACTTGAATCAACAACAAAAGAAACACATAACTGAAAAAAAAAGAAAACTCCCAGATTTTAAAGTTGAGATGAAAAGGTTTGAGACCCTTTTTTCGTATTTCAAATAAATCAATTTAAGAATTAGAAAACATTTCTTAACTCACTTAAATCCCACCCTATTTGTTTTTTTGCTTCCATTTATCAACTCCAGGAAATATTTGTCATAAGTCTTGTCATCTGTTTGCTGCCAAACTGCTTTGCCTTGTTACCTAGAGCAATGATTGTGAGCAGTCTGCGGTTTTGAAGTAAACTATATTTATAGTAAAAATAACATGCCTTTTTTTTGCATAATTGTGTCTTAAGTCATTGTTGGGCCAATTTTCAATGTTCTCATAGATATTAAGACAGAGGACATGGCATAACTTTCAACACTGAACTATATTTTATTAGCAAGTCTCAAACATTTTTAAAATAATAAGATTATAACCATTTGACCAAATAATTAGTGAAAAGGCTGAGTCTGAAAACTAAGTCTCCCACATTTCTAGTCCTGAGGCAGGTTTCCACTTATGTAATATATTCATAATAAATACATTAAAGACATAAATTAGAAAATGCTCATTAGAATTGGTGGTGACAACAATATTGCCTGGAATACAAATTGTCTAATCTCTTGCCCTATAAACCCTAGCCCTCTATTCTGGTTAGGAAAAAAGTCCTTACCTGTGTTCTTATTGGTTTATATTTGCTTATTAATGCTGAGAGGATGTTCATTCCTTACATAACCATTAGGTAAAGCGCTTAGTGAAAGAGCATTTGCAAATTCTCCTTTATTCACGGGTTTTCCTCCCCATACTTCATTTTCTAAAGTGATTACAAATGAAAACTATTTTAAGACATTCATTTTCTCCATGCCTGAAGAGTGTTTAAAGAAAAGAGGAATCAACATTTTAGGGGGGAACTTAGGATGTGCCAGGTGTATGATCTACAAATATCATTTCAATTAATTATGCTCCTTGAATGCAAGAAAAATGACAGCAGGTAGCATCTGTGATGTGTGATGATTCCAATGACCTTGCTCTCAATGGTTTCCCCTTTTGCAGTACCCCAAGACAACCAGATTAGAGATTCTTTTCAACTTATATTCTGTCAACGTAAGAGCAAAAGAAAAACTGCAACATACAAACCAAAGGTTTTAGTCCTAAGCCCAAATATGTTATAGCAAATGTACCTTCAAGGAAGAGTCTCCAAAAAAGGATTTTCTCCTCAAAATGGGAAAAAAGGTTTTTGTATCCAGACACATTCAAAGCTGATGGTTTTTACACTGAAGTGGAAGGCTTTCAACTCAGAACCTGGAGTTGCTGACACGATTTTGTTTTTAAGAGGGTTTTAGAAGAAACTCATCAAGTTTCTTTGATAGCAACAACGTGGTTTAGAAAGAGTTTTGAAGAATTCCACATAAATTAATCACATTCATATGGAATAAATCATCAGAAAATACAATCAAGATTAAATAATTGGTTTGAACCAAGTTAAAAATGTTTGGAAAAACATCCAGAGTAATTTCTTCAAGTTCTCAGTCCAGCTTTGAGAATTTAATACCACACTTGAAATTTTATAAAAGTCCTTAAAATAGTCCTCCCCAAAATTCTAGATGCTTCCTTTAGCATAATTTTAGCTCTCCATCATCTTGAACAGAATTCAACTCAATAAATAATCAATAAAGTCAGGTTTGCCACAGAAGTTGCTTTTATAATGTGGGCTTCCAGGAAACTGACAGATTTCTGCGTTCACATTTTAAACTGATACACATCCGGGGAGAGTGCTTGACAAAATCCTCTCAACCTTCCTCACACTATATGCAAAAATAAGCTAAAAAATGAATCTTCTACCTACATGTAAGAGTCAAAACTATAAGATTCTCAGAAAAGAATATGGAAGCAATCTTTCCTGACCTTGGAGCAAGTGATGGTGTCTTAGGTACGACAGCCAAAGCATAAGCAACAACAACAAAAATAGATAAAGTGAACTTTGCCAAAATTAAAACATTTTTTTTTTTGCTTCAGAAGACACATATCTAGGAAGCGAAAAGACGGCACACAGAATAAGGGGAACTATTTGCAAATCATGACTTGTAAGGGTCTTCTGGCCAGAATATATAAACACTCAACAGTAAAAAGAAAACCTAATTTTAAAAAGGAGGCCAAGCATTTAAATAGATATTTCTCCACAGAAGATATACAAATGGCCAAGAAGCAGATGAAAAGATGCTCCACATCATTGGTCACTTGATTAGGGAAACACACGTCAAAACCGCAACAAGATACCACATCAACCCCACCAGAATGCCTACCACCAGAAAGACAGATAATAAGTGTCGGTGAGGATGTGGAGAAATTGGAACCCTCCCGCACTGCAGGTGGGCACGTAAAATGGTGCAGCCACTTTGGAAAATAACCTGGCAGTTTCTTAAAATGTTAAACATAGAATTACCATATGCCCCAGCAATTCCACTCCTAAGTATATACCCAAGAGAATTGAAAACATATGTCCACACAAAAACCTGTACGTGAATACTCACATTAACATTATTCATAATAGCCAAAAATTGGAAACAACCCAAAATGTGCATCAATTGTGAGTGGATAAACAAAATGCTATAGATCTCTATAATGTAATATTACATACCAATAAAATGGAATGAACAACCGATACCTGTTACAACATAGATGGACTCTGAATATATTATGCTAAGTGAAGGAAGCCTGTCACGTACTGAATGATTCAATTCCACGTATCTGAAATATTCAGAATAGACAAATCTATAGAAACAGAAAGTACATTAATGGTGGTAGGGGAGGTTGGGGAAATGGTCATAGGGTGCTGACCACATTTTGAAATTAGACAGTGATGATAACTGTTTAATATACATTATACATTTAATATGGTGCCATATTAAATATACTAAAAATAATGAATTGCATACTTTAAAAGGGTGAATTTTATGGCATGTGAGTTTCATTTTTAAAAAGTTTTATTTCTTAAAAGACCCTTTTGAAATAAACCATTCTTTATATATTGTACATCATTGAGGGTAGTGGGTCCACAGTTTTATGCAGATAGCAGCTTTTTACAACATTGCCTCCTAGGACAATAAATTGGTTTATTCAGGGCAGAGGGAAGGTGTTTAATCAGTCAAGCATGATGCATGGCATTAAAATCATCAACTCATGGACCAAATGTTCATCTTCTAATTGGTTGTCATTGCACTGTAGAGACATCATCTTTATTTTAAAGTCTACAGAAAGCCTCTATTATTAACATCTGCGGGACACTAGTGAATGCCTCTGGTACAGCTATTTCCAAGTAGACCCCAGAGAAGCCAAATCAGATAAAGATCAACTTCAATTAGACTGCACTGGATATAGTTTACCCCCCTCTTAGCTTTAGTTCTCTTTACATCATTTTACCATGCAGAGAATCATACATGCAACCACTGAATTAAAAAGTGAGACATATATCAAATCAGAGCAATAATTTATATAGTTTTGGGAAAAACTTTTGTAATTATAATCAGCCTTGGATGAAAATGGCTATTTTTATTTTGGATATTATTTTAGAGATTTCATAAAATATTTATGTCAAACTTTGAGGAAAACATAAAGAAAATGAATTTTCATCCAACCTTATCATTCTAAGACTCTGTAATTTTATATATGTCGTATCAAAAAGCTGCTCTATACTCAGCCGTGTGGAGAACATAGATGTATCTGGATATGTGCCCTCTTTAATCAAGGAACTTAATATACAGTTCCAAAAACAAGACTATGGCATGTGAAACTATAGGACACTGTGTAACTAGAGGCTGAAATGACCAATTTCATCCAAACTTCTTTGCAAACATTAGCCAGCAATTGGTAATGGAATAAATAGAATCCATCATTAGCCATGAAGACATCATCCTTTGAATAAGTCGCCAGAATATGAAGTTAGTGGGTAACTTTTCACTCATCAAAATAGGGGTGTGAGTGTTAAAGAGAGCCATAGGCACCCTTAGGTCATCTATATGAGTCAGGAATGCAGATGGATAGTAAAACTGGTTGGGTTATTAACACAGTGCACCTGCCTTTCTGCTTAATAACCTGTTGTTTGATCTCACGATGACCTAATGATAACCTACATAGCCCGCAAAGAACCAAAGACAAAACTTTCTAAGGCTCAACTACAGGAAATGGGAAACACTGGGAAAGATTGTTCAAAGAGGAGTGCCCAATAATGAGGAATCCTACATTTTTCCCGGCAGCAACATGTTAAAGGCTCTCACTTCCTACTGATGATTGCTGCTCAAATGTTTCCTTGAGGTAATTCCTTGAAAGTGTGTGCATGCGGCCAATCTCCATGGCTAACACATACACACGACTGGAACTGGGAAGCATACAGAACAGATCTGAGGTCATTAGAAGCTAAAAATACTGAACCTTCACACTTGCCCTGGAGCCAGTGTTCTCTAACAGAAGTGTCAAAGGGATTGTAATAAAATGAGCCAAACAGCCCGTCTACTCATTAGTACTGTGTGCTTTAGAGATACCAAAACCCAGAATAATGGCTTCATGCACCATACTTTCATAAAGGAAGGGGCTCCATTTATTTAGTATTTTGTTTATTCCACAAACATTTATCAAGTTCCTTCTGTGTGCCAGAATCTATGCTGGGCAATGGGAATATAAAGATGAATGAGACATTTCTATCCTCTGGAGGTTCACAGATGAGCAAGGAAGACAGACATGGGAATAATAACTAGTTATAGTACATTGTCAGAAGGAGTCTAATAAAGATATGTGGAAGCAGTTTGGAGGACACAGTGTCTTACACTACTGGAGGTTAGAGTGGTTTTCCCCAAAGAAATAGTGCTCTGATGCAGTTTTGAAGGATAATCTGGAGATTGCCAGGCAGAACAACGGGAGGAGGAGACTCCAGGTTCATGTACAAAAGCATGTAGGCAAGAAAGGGCATGAATAGAAACCAAAGGTAGCACAGCAGGGGTGGAAGATAATACAGATTAGACTGGGGAAGGCAAAAGAGAGTCAGATTGAAAGGCGCCTTGACTTTGCCCAAAGAACTGAAACTTTGCTTTTAAATAGATGGAGTACTATTCAAGGACATTTAACAGGAGAAGGACACAATGAGGGATTTTCACCTTTCATTTAGAGTCATTTTGTTTTTAAAGTCTACCCAGATGAATGTGGGATGTGTGTGGATGACATCAGAGGTGGGCGAAAACGATGATAAGAGACGTAATGAAGAGGGTTCTGGACATCAGGGAGAGGGTAGTGAGAACAATAATGAGGTCATGAGAAATGGAATGGAAATGATTGGATATGTTCGAGGGGTATGTAGAAGTGAATAGACAAGGCCACAGAAATAAAGGGGAGAAAGGAAGCAAGTATGATTCCCAGAGTTTCCCTAAAGAGGGTGAGTGAAGGAAAATGTTTTGGGGAGAAAATCAGTTCCATTGTTGATATATTTGAGGTATACAATAAGCAATCAGAAACATGGTTCTACCCTTAAGAAAGGTTATCTCACTGGAAAAATGTGTTTGAGACGTGTTGGCATATTTAAGAGATTGGAGAAAATGAAAAATCCCAGGGACCGTTAAAGATAGACAAGCATCAGGGAATATCAAAGTGTAAGGAGAAGACAGGTACAGAGGAGCCAGTGAAGGAGGTGGAAAACATATGGTCAGAGAGCTTCAACAGAAGCAGGAAAGAGCATTGAATAGAAGCAAGAGACAGTAGTGACCTCAAAACCAAGAGAAGAGTGCCAAGTACTACCAATGAGTGCTACCTACTCATTTAGATCTCGGGAAATTCAGCCAGGTAAGGAGGCAGAAAAGTAAGGGAATGGTTTTATTTGTTTGGTTTTTTATATTAAGAGAATTTTGTGTTTATAAATTGGGAGGAAGAGGCCAAAGGAAATGGGAGAGGTCGAAGACACAATGTAGTTGAGAAGAAAAGGTACACAAATCACATATTCTTGGAGAGCACTACAAAGGAAGTCAATATAATGGGTGTCGAATGAATCATACAGATGAAGGAGAAGACTACCATGGCCTGCAGTCATCAGACAAGGTTTCAGGAAAGACCTGAAGCAGAGACAACCCTACTAAGAATGGACTCTGTCCCCTCTTCTCTCTCCGAATTAAGTGGCTCTGGAGGAAATCATGCTTTTTCTTCCACGGATTGGTCCTCCCTACTTATTTATTATTACATATACATGATAATAGTATTGCCTATGATGAAGGCTTATGGTTAGGATGAAATGGTCAAAACCAAAAGTATGCCAGTTAGAATTTAAAAGCCTGCTGTTTTTATTGCTAAGCCTCTAATCAAGGTCTGTTTTGTAAACCAGTCAAGTTCACAGCAAGACAACCATCACCTTACATTCTCTGTGAGAATTTCTATGATGTATTACATGTGCTGGGAAATGTAGAGATGCTCTTCTCAAGGCTATTTTAAGAATTGTTCTTATAACATGGTTCATCAGGTATTAAACTAGGTAGAATAAATATAAGGAACTTTTCTCGCATGGAGTTTCTCTTCCACTGGCTGTCAACTTGGTGAGGAACATCAGAAATCACCCTGACAGCTATAGTGGCTGGGCCAGGGCTGTTCTGCCAAAATGGAGAGTTGAGAAATTTGTTTATAATTCACAAAATATTGTCTCATTCCTATTCCCTGTGGTAATTGTACCCAGATTTACTAATGACACATATATCCAAGGAATGGGGAAGTAAGAAGGAGGTTATGTGGGCAAGGATACATAATCCTTTTCTGAATGTTGATGGGGCTAGGTACATTAATAGAATAGGAGGTGCCAATGAGGTCATGAACACTCCCCGCTAAATAGTATTGATACTACAATTACTGACGGTAACTGATATTATGGTATAGTTTTGATATTACATTATAGAACATTTGTATACATGACAACTCATAATTCCCATATCAAACGTATATTAGGTATCTTTCCCTGTGATACAAAAGTAGATACTGAGCGTATCGAAGGTTCCATAGCAAGCAGTGGAGCTGGACTTGGACCCCAGCCTTCTGACTCAAGCCCACCTCTACTCTTTGGACCATATCACCGCTATCGCTTCCTTGATCATTATGCATAAAGAATACGCTCCTCTCTCATAGTTGCGTGTATGTTGTAGCCCTCACTGCATTCAGTTACTAATAATAGTTTACAGTGACTCAGAACTGAAGATGTACCAGGCTCTGCTCTAAGCTCTTTATGGTAAATTTGTGTGGTAAAAACTACTATAATCCCCATATTAGGGATGATAAATCTAGGCATTGAAAGGTTAAGGAACTTTCCCAAGGTCACATACCTAGTAAGTGGTGAGGGTAATGGATGCCAGGCTTTGTGCCAAATGCCTCTACATGGATTATTTCATTCAATTTTCAACATAATCCATATTAGTACCCTATTAGGTATTAACATCTTCCAATTTTTTATACATGCAAAAGATGGAGTTTAGAGATAAATAACAGAGGCAAAATCAAGTCAGTTTAAAATAAGATTCTGTACACATGGAATTAATAAAAATACCCAAACAGGTAGCTGATACAGTATAATTAGGACATTGGAGGCACTTCTACATAAGGAATGCTTTAGCTCATTGAATCTTACACAGTTAATTTCTCAAACATTTCTTTGAAATTTAATTTATTTTGGAAGTGATCTTTCTGTGAAGTACAAGTAATTCCTTTATGCTTGACATACTAAAGGGGTTATTCTTGATGTAGGAGTTAGTTTTATAAACTTCGGTTGCATTGTTAAAACACAAGGCCCTTAAAGATGCCTGGTCCTGGCTTTTTGCTGCTATATCCAGCAGATTCTTCTGTTTACTCTCTACCTTTCATTTGCAGACGGCTAGTTATCGTTCATAGTCTGCTATGGAGTTGAAAATCATTCAAATATTTCAGAATTGTGATTACAGTATAAACAAATGCCTAATAAAGCTTGGGAACATATATATATAAATAGAATATTTTTTTAAAACCCACAATTAACTACTAGTAAAAGTATAAACAAGATGTCTACAGAAGATCGGGGGAAATTTCAAAACGCTTATATACTGAAAGAGAGAAAGCTGTGAAGCTTGAATATCAGAAATTGTTCATGCATTTAACATATATTTGTTGAGCACCCCCAAGACACAGACATTCTTATGATGGCAAACATACAAATAAAGTCAGCACTTGAAAATGGTTTGAATTTCCTTATTAAAGACATAATATTCATACTGTAATATAAAAAAAATTCAATGATATTCTCTCCACCAAAGATACATACAAAGGAAAGTACCTTGGGAACTTTGGAAATTAAAGGAAGGTTGCTGTATTTCAAGCAAAGGCTAAGAAAAAGAAAGTCAGGGAGAAATGTCAGTATTAGATGAAATAGAACAGTTACCAAATAGAAACAAGAGGTTAACTTATATTGGTAGCAATTATAATTTACATAGCAGGAATAAGAGTTACAAACCATTATGTATTAGATAATGGCGTATCAGGAAGCATGAGTGAAATACAACCGTCTTCCACCCTCTTACCCCTTAACACCATTTGTACGTAGCAGTAAAAGGGAAATCTGCCTTGAGGAAAGATCAGCGAGTGTGGCAGTTTGTGTTAGAGAATGAGGCCAGTGTCCCATGGGACTGGCAAAGCCCAGGAAGACCTGCTACATTCATCCTCCTTTAACTCAGGCTTCCTGACTATCCTGATGTCACTTTAGACAACCAGAAGTACAAAGAGTCCTAGCCCTTCCCTACAAAGGCTACTTAAAGGAACAGTCTTCAGGAAATCAAACTATAGAGATGAACACACATCTAAAAATCACCAAACATTTGAGAAAGGTAACACAAAGAAAGATGCACTAAACACAATATATAGAATTTATAATGGGGGCATCTGGGTGGCTCAGACAGTTAAGCGTCAGACTCTTGATTTCAGCTCAGGTAATGATCTCAGGGTCATGGGATTGAGCCCCACATTGGGCTCCACTCTCAGCGGGGAATCTGTTGAGATTCTCTCTCCTTTCCCTCTGCCCCTCCCCCTGCTCATGCATGCTCTCTCTCTCTCTCAAATAAATAAAAATTTTTAAAAAGAATTTATAATGGAGAAAACAAAATTAAGAAAACAACCAGTGCTGGACTTTTACATGTATTATCTTCAAAAAAGCAAAAAAAAGTATTGTGTCTATAAGAAAGAACCATCTAGATAACATGGGAATTAAAAACCTGATTGTTGAAATTTAAATTCAATTCATGGACAAAAGAGAACAAGGTATACTGCTGAAGAATTAATAAGAAAGTTAGAAAATTGAAATAAAGTTTCACTAAGCATAGTACAAGAGGGAAAAAAATAAAGGACAGAAAAAATAATTAAGAGACATGTATAATATATCTTCTAAATATATAGAAGTTTAAATTTATCTAATAGGAAATCCAGAAAGAGAGAATAGCAAGAATAAAAAGGAACATTATTAAGCAAAAAGAAAATAGATAACTTTCCAGAATGTAAGAAAGATTTGAGTTCTTAGATTGAAAGTCTCTACCAAATGTTTAGCAGAATGAATTAAAAGCAAACAAAACTTGCAAATCCAGTCACAATGTAGTGAATTCAGAACAGTCAAGAGAAAGTCTAAAAAGCTTCCCAAAAGGAAAAAAAAAAAAAAAAACCATATCCACAGCACAACAAAAATCTGATTTTCATTTGCAATACCAGATGCCAGAAGGAAGTGGGGAAAGCTCTTCCAGAATGGCAGAGTAGAGACAACTAAAAATCCACCCCTTTATAAAGGCAATGAAAACACTGGAAAAAAACTGTCAAAATCAACTTTTTCAGAAATCTGGGTATTGACCAAATGCTTACAACATTGAGGAGTGTTAATTTTTTTTAAATAGCTGAATCTCAGTAATAACAGTGTGTTCGTTTTTCTATGCTGATGTAAAAAATTACCATAACTTTAGAGGCTTAAAAGGACAAAAATTTATTATTCTATACTTTTGTAGGTTAGTAGTCTGACACAGGTCTCGGTGGGCTAAAATCAAGGTGTCAATGGGGCTGCATTCCTTTCTGGAGGCTCTAAAGGAGTATCTGTTTCTTTGCTTTTTCCAACCCACATTCCTTGGCTCATGGCCCCCATTCTGTTCAAAACCTGCCACACTGCATCTTTCTGACCCTTCTTTCATAGTTGTATCTTCCTCTGATGACAGGTGGGAAAAATTCTTTGCCTTTAAGAACTCATGTAATCAGATTGGGCCCAACTAGATAACCCAGGATAATTTCCCCATCTCGAGGTCCATAATCTTAATGCCATCTGCAAAGTGCCTTTTGCCACATAAGGTAACATAGTCTCAGGATTCAAGAATTGGAACATGAATATTTTGTGAGGGATCTTACTCTGCTTAGCACAAACTGCATTTTGTGATGTTTTAACTTGCTCTACTCCCATCCCCTTCTATCCAGAGCCAAGGTAGACTTGAGAATGAACAACTGTTACAGCTACAACAGCCAGCACCTTAGCACTCACTGAAGGAGGGCAGAATGAGTTTGGAGCTTCCCAAAAAGCTCATCCCCCAATGTTTGTCACTACTTGATCTGTCTGGCAGCTCCCTAGAAAAACCCCATTCTGAGGGCTTGTCTGTATTTGACCTAATTCTGATCTCCCTTAGTAAGAACAACTCTATCCTTAGGGTATTTGTCAAAAACAAGCAGCTGCCTCAGGCAGCATAACAGCTGGGGAAAATAACAGGCTGACCAAAAAAAAATGTGAAAGGAAAATATGGGGAATAAGATGTTCTTACAGAACCTTGAAAAGTTCCAATATATTGCTGATAAGCTAGAAAGCCTCACATAGGTTCAGGGCTGTGCGAATGCTCACGGAAGACTTGAGAGGATGCTAATCTCTTCTTTTGGGCTAATCTTGACGCTCTGTACAAGCAGGAAGTGAAGGCTAAGGCAGAGTTGCAAAGTGTCAGAGCACTGGAGGTATGCCCCAACAGACAGAATCTATTGGCAAAGGCAGAGGAAATTCTCAGTTAAAAACACTTAAAAAAAATTTCTGTCTCATCTTTAGCTGACCACTAAACTAACTAATCATTAACTGACCACTAATTCTCTAGCAGGGAATTCAGTGGCCCTACATAAAAAAAGAATACAGACTTGACAGAATTAGTCCAGGAAACTGACTAAAAACAAAGAGCGGTTACAACAACAACAATACCATCCCACCTGGGGTGGGGTTCAGGGGGAGATAGAGACTGGGGGGGGGAAGATTTTCAGAAGAGCTACCTTAAATTAAAGTGTCCATTTCCCAACAACAACAAAAAAACCCCAAGACATACACAAAAATAAGAAAGTATGGCCCTTACACAGGAAAAAATACAGTCAATAGACGTTTGTGGGTAAGTTCCCTGAGGAAACCTAGCTGTTGAACTTATCAGACAAAGAGTTTAAATCAGATATAATAAATACGTTCAAAGAACTAAACGAGACCATGTCTAAGAAAACGATGAGTATGAGCATGAGGTCTCACCAAGTAGAGGCTATGAACAATGAGAAACTATAAAAGAAGAACCAAAATGAAATCGCAGAGTGGAAAAGCACAATACCTGAAGCAGAAACTTCCCTGAGGAGCTCAGTAGCAGAAGTGAGCTGGCTGTCACCCAAAGATGAGGCAGTGGAGATTCTTCAGTCTGAGGAACAGAAAGAAAAAAGAATGAAGAACAATAAACAGAATCTCAGAGACATGTTGGCTGTCAGCTAGCATACCAACACACATGTCGGGGGAGTCTTAGAAGGGCAAAAAAAAAAAAAAATGGGCAAAAAATTATATTTGAAAAAAGAATAGCCCTAAAATTCCTAGTTGGAAGAAACACATTAATCTACACATTTGAGGAGACCCACGAATGTAAAGTAGGATAAATCCAAAGAGTCACACCTACACAGCTCACAATCAAACTGTTAAAAGACAAAGAAAATATCTTGAAAGAAGCATGAGAAAAGCAATTCATCAGAAACAAGTGATCTTTAATGGGAATCACAGTGAAGTACTGAGCAAAATTTTACATACTATTGAAAAAAAGTATTAATCCAACCTATATTAAGTTAAAATGCTAATTGTAATTTCCAGGACATCCACTAATAAGTAAAAATACATATAGCAAAAAAAACAGCAAGGTAATTAACATGGTACACCTGAAAATATCCATTTAACCAAAACAAAGCATTAATAAAGAAACAGATGAACAGAAAAGATAGAAAACAAATAGAAAGATGGTAGACGTAGAACTTAGCTTATCAATAATTATAGTAAATATAATTCACTTAGTGCATTAAAATGCCAATGAAGATAATCACATGACTAAACATTAAGGTTAAGTAGTCAGTTTTTTTGCGAAGAATCCTCACCAGCCTAACAAGGTCTAAAAATTCAGCCCTTTATAAAGGCAGAATGTAGGTTGCCATTCCCTTTCCAACAATGGTGCTCTCTGAAGCCACCAAAGTTTCTTTAACAATATCTTTTACGCTATGTGAGGGTTTTATCCAAGTGAAGGTTGCAGCTTTGAGTAGATAGTATAACAGGAAGTAAAGGAGGACTGGCGCTTTGGGACATGACCTCATAGGAGGTGTGGCCCTAACATGTGAGGGTCTGTGGTTTCAGCTGAAGATAGGGGTCAATGTAACAACACTGCATCCTGGGACTGTAACATGGTAGACAACTGTTGAATTTAGCAACTGTACCCCTGTTTCCTTTTGGAGAATCACCTTTCCCCCATTATGTGGCATCTTTGACAGTCAATGGAAGTTCCCCACTCTCCCCTTGGTCAAGGATTCCAGTCTCTTTCTCAAAGTTTACCCATCCCATTGGCAGCCAATGTAAAGCTCTCATTTGCCTGGCTCCTGGCTTTTCCAGAGCCTGGTTCTCCATACTGATCCTATCTTTATTTAAATTTTTGGTATTTTGTCCATCTTGGATTTTAAAAAAAATTTTTTTCTTAAAAATTGCATTAAAATATTATTTATCTTGATTACTGAGATTTTTAGAACCATCTTGAATTTGACTTCTGAGGAAACTGCTTCAGTCACCTCAGCCTAGTCTGGCCTCATGTCCAGCCTTCCCTTTGAGACTGTGAGTGAATGTTTCTGCTTAAAATAACAGAATCTGGAAACCAAAGGACCCTGGCTTATCCAAGGAAATAGAAAAATAAAAAAATAATAAGATACATCAAAAAAATTGCTGCATACCTGGACATCTCAGGAGGACAACTATAAAAACTAATAATTGTCATTTATTCAAATGTCTATCAAAAATTTAGAAAGAATCAACTGTGAAACTATTTCAAGTCCCTCCCCAAAGGTAATGAAAGTTCTGCAACTATACATAAGCAATTTTTCGATGCAATGGAAAAACAATATATAATGTATCATCACAAGAGAACTTTAAAATACCTAGAAATAAATCTAATGAGAAGTATGCAGAGCTATATGAAGAGAAAAATAAGCACTTATTGCAGGAACTTGAAAATGGCCTGAGTGAAGGAGCAGCCACTCTGTGCCTTGACTAGAAGCCACAGTATTATAAAGAGATCCATTTTTCCCACATTAACATGAAAGTACAAAACAATCCCAATCAAAATCTCCCCTCCCCCTGCCCTGCAAATGGTTGTAAAGAAGCTCTACAGTCTAATTTGGGGGAAAAAATACGAGATTGGCTGTAAAATTTTTGAGAAATAACAGTTAAAAGAGATATGTCCTATAAGTTGTCAGAATATTACATACAGTAATTAATGTGTCTTTGCAGTTTTAAATTACACTTATTTTTATAATAATCATTTTAATTATTACAAATAACTAATTATTTTAATAATTAATTTGGTAATTAATACAATGTCACATTAATATAGCAATAAACAGATCTCGGAGGAAATAAAGTCTAAGACTGTGTTATTCACACACACACACACAAACACACATACACATGCGCGCGCACAATTTTTAGTACGTCGTGATGGAGATACTTCCTAAGGGGGACACACTACTCACTTTTGGAACTGAGACAAGTGGATACTCAGAAAGAATAAACAAACCTAGAATTTTTTCTCACACCACATAGAAAAGTTAGGTTATACATAGCTTACATGTTGAAACATTTTTAACCTATAAAATTATGAAATAGAAATTTTTAACCTATAAAATTATGAAATAGAAAACTGGAGAAAAATCAGAAGACAAAAATTAAAATTATGACAGATTTTACCATATGAAAATGAGTTAACTGCTTTCCTGGGAAAGATGGTAAAACAATATTAAAAGACAAGGAAGCGATTAAGAGACAATATCTGCAAAATATGTAACAGATGAAGGCTTAATATATGCAATGTATAAAGAGATAAATAAGCCCCACTTAAAATTAAGAAATGAAAAAGACGCAATTCAAAGAAAAAGAAGTGCAAATGGTCACATACATCAGAAAATATGTTTCACTTCCCTAGTAATTAGGGAAAAATGAATTAAAGCAACATTGAGGTTGTATTTTTTCACCAGACTGGCAAATATTTTAAATTTCCATAACATCCAGCGTGAGAAAACAGAATTTCTTATTCACTGTTAATAGGAGTGTAAATTGGCACAGTCTTATTCAAGGACAATTTGGCAGAAACTATCAAAATTAAAATTATGAATTCTTTCACCCAGTCTAGGAGCTTATCCCAGAGAAATACTTGCAAATAAGCACAAAGATATCTTCACAGATTTATTTTCACATCATTTTTCTTTATCATAGTAAAATTTTTTAATTGACCCAAGTAACCTTCCAGAGAGGAATTAACCAGCAGGAAGTTTTCCCATTTCATTCTACTTTACAAAATGAGAATACAGTCACACACATATGCGTTTAAAAAAAAATACAAGGTGATAATGTTAATGAAAAAAATGAGTATGTGCTGTGACCCACCATGTTTTTTGATGAGGAAATTAATCCACATGAAATTCTTCAGTGGAATGTAGTCATAATTTAAAATATAATTAAAATAATTATTAAAATCAGGAATTTCAGGAACTTAAAATAATTCCGAAGTTTACCTGGCATATAAACTGCAATAACAATTAAGAAATTTTTGACAAAGCTAAGAACTTACCCCACCAGAGTCTGAAGAATATTGTAAAATTATGTTTAGAACATAACATGTAAACTAACATAATAGAATAAGAAAAATTTAAAAAAAAAAGAACATAACATGTAAGATTTGCAAGCACATTAACAAAACAAAGTAGAAATTGGGTTAAAAACCTTGATGGAGCACCAGCTCCATAAGGACTATGGGTGCATCCAAAGGAAAAGGAATGTAGTAACTTGACAAGTAATATGGAATTTAGTTAGATATTTGTAGAATGGGTTATGTGAGATCTAGTTTAGATATTTATATTGCCCATGATTCATTAAAATAAATTTCAGATAAAGAGATGAAAATTTTCAAATTGTATAAAACCTAAAAGAAAATAGAGATGAACATCTGTAAAATTTCCAGAGGATAAGAAGTTTCTAAGCATTTGATCAGTAGAAAAAAAAATCACCAAGGAAAAGATCAATAATATGATTACTATAAAATCATATTTCCATATCTCAAAACATAACTAAAATGTACAGAAAAGCAATAAAGTAGAAAAATTATTTGCAGCAAACATGTTGAACCAAAGGTTGATCTTTTATGTAAATAAAAAGAGCTCATATAAATTGATAAGAAAACAGATCCTAAAATAAAAATAGGCAAAGAACTAAAAGAGATTGTTTATAAAGCTGGATTGCAACTGGTAAAAAAAGGAAAAAAAATCAAAGAAATGCAAAGTAAATCAACATTTCAAATATATTTTTGCCTATCTTATTAGATAAAAGTCATTGAGTTATTTATTAATTAAACAACTACCTCATTCCAGTTAGCAGAGTGAAAATTTTAGAAATCAATTTGGCATTTTGTATCAGAAGCCAATATGAGTTCCCACATTGGAATTTCCTTCTGGGAATCCTTCCTAAGGAAATAATTCTTAATACAGATACAAAGTTGTATGCACAATGAGTTCATGGAAGTATTATTTATGATAGCAAAATTTTGAGATAATTTTGGAAAATTTGGAATAATTCCACAATAATGCAATAATTTAGCAAATTATAACACCTGTACTCAGTGCAATATGCAGATACTGACAGTGATTTTTATGAAGTTTGTACTGAAGGATAAAATGCTGAATCTAAAATATTAAATGAAAAAGCCAGAACTTCTATAGATGATATAGTCTCTTTACATATAAAATGTAAAACATGTATAACTACTGAAAAGAAATACACCAAAGATTAAATGGCTTGATATGAGTGATGAGTTTTGGGTATTGCAGCTCTTTTACAATTTGTTCTATGTTTCCCAAACTTTCTGAAATAAATGTTTATAAAAACAAAACTTTATTTTATGAAACTGCTTGGAAAAATTTGATGGCACATTCGGCAACATAAGCTGCCCATGCACAGGGCTCTGGGGATGCTAATTAGAAAATGATGAGTTAATTAAAGTTGTATGCTTAGTCTCCATGGCAAGGATTTCCTTTAATCCAACAGTGGTTTTCTCTCCATTTGCAAAATGTGGTTTCTGGATGAAAAACTGAGAACAGACTGACCCCCTGGCCACAGCTATTCACGTCAGAGACGTACACTTGCAGGTGCGTGCTGTTTGGTTTGGTTTGCCAAGTCAAAATAGCTGAGCTTCCCACTGTGGTGAGTTTCCAACTTCAGACGGGGCAGGAGAAACTCTAAGCTGTTTGCCCTCTGCAGATGTATTGAAATATTACTGAAATTTACTGATTTTCCCTGATGTTTTTTCCATGCTTTTATCACTACCCTGAAAATAAACAAGGAGGAGAAGGCTAGCATACCAAATGTGCTCAGTTACTAGGCAAAAGGATGTTTTCCTGAGTAGCACTGGTGCCTCAGTCCTCCTGGCTTGACATGAGAGCAAACAGAGAAACTATAAAAGCCATGTTTTTCTCCTCCAGAACTTGATTATAGACTTGAATGAGATAGTAGGACTTGTACCAAAGCCACCATACAGGAAGTAAGAGCACTGGTTCACAGGGAGCAGCAGGAAGCCAGGGAAAACTTGGGACATAATCTCATCCCAATTCTTCGAGGGCTGGAGACGTGGGACGGTGGGGGTTCGGCAACCATTTTGTTCTCTAGTTCATTTTCTTCTCTCCCAATCCCCACTATAGTGGTTGAGCATTAATTACTTATTGCTAATTAGACCACGAAACTGAAGAAGCACCACTGTCTATGGTGATGGAGGGAGAAAAAAATCCCTTCATGATCTCTTACTGAGTTTTCCATGAGGATCACAGAACACATCCTGGGACCGTCTTCTCATTAGCACAGTTTTCTCCAAGTCAGTACCTCCCACACCACCACAAGCATGTGCACCCCAGTCAGTCTCTATGCCCTGTGGCAAGTTTCACCCATAGAAAATCCAGAGTCTAGGACACAAAGGTAAGCAAGAGTATCTCCAAAGCATCCCAAAATAATTTGAAGAAACTCTAAATGAGTACATCTCTTTCTGAATAGCTGTCTGCTCTTAGGAGTGGGGGCATTTCGGGCCATTTTTGGAGTAGAAAGGGGCCGTGGAAGACCCCACCACCACCATCCCAGTCTTAGGACTCACCAAGGTGTTGAAGAGCTATCATAAGATACCTGATCGTGGTATTTCCCAAGTACCTCAGAACCCATGTTCTACAACAAACAGGAAACAGCAGCTGACTTGATTTTGATAACAAAATGAGCAGGGAGAAAAAGATTAACAAGCACAATACCCTAACGAAGAAAACAGAGTTAGGAAACAATTGGAGTCTCTTGGAATGCAATTAAAAACCCTGAGTTTGTCTTTTAGGAAGCATTCACCGTTCCCTTAAAGCCTGTCTTGATGGTTAAAGCGTATTTTGATCAAGAGACTGAAGGAAGGACAGCTGTTCTAAGTTGAGTCTCCCGGATCACCCATCAATGAGGGACTGCTGTGTGCACACACGTATGCATGTTCCTTGGTTTTGCTTAGATCTTTCTCTTGGAAGACTTTTGCCCAATACAGGGTTTGTTACTGTCCAGGTTACATTGTTGTTCCCAGATGTGGGCCTTGGTGACACAAGAAACTTCAGCTCCCAAATAATAACTAATGTAGCCAGTTTGATGATCTACAGTCCCTAGGCACCTTCAAGTAGCTCTTTGAACCCAGAACAATGTAGAAACTTCAACTTTAGCACCTTGGGGTCAGAACTCACAAGACATGGCTACATTAGTTATTATTCCTGTAATTCATTCCACAGTCAGATTGGCATTCTTTCCGTGGTCCATGGTGGGACCATAATAGTAGTCCTGGGACAAACGAGCCAGTGACCCAGACCCTGGGGAAATAGCCAGTACATATGAGGAGCTGACCATCAGCTGGTGCTGGGCTGGATGCTGGGGAATGTAAAACAGGTGGATAGGATGAAGGATAGTTGTAGGATCCTGCTTTCAAATAATCTATAACCACGTTATATGGCTCATAAATTAAATAAAAATTTACCAAACTATTATTAAATTATTCAGTTTATTTATTATGTGATTCCCAAATAATGTTAAATCAATATCATCAATTATGTGTGATCAAGAAACAAATGCTGATTGTATAATTGAGGTTGCTAGCACTCTAGAAAATAGGTCACCACGCTGTGTCCACGGTGACATTCAAGATGATGGGGGTAGACAAAACTACACTATTCACATATTAGCTCACTTAATTGTCATGGTAATACCACCAATCTGTTATGATTAGAATCTCCATTTGCAATCAAGGAAGCTGAACTACAAGAAAGTTAAGTACTATGCTCAAAGGGCTGACAGATAGCAGGTTCCAGGATTTGAACCCAGGCATTTCTGGGTTAAGAGATTGTGTTCTTAACCTCAGTGCTAACATTGTCTAATCGAGGGATGGGGTTGGATGATATAAGTCCCAAGGTCATGGGCTGTGCTTCCTTGTGGCTCGTAGACTGTATGTTCCGTGCAAATCTCTATGATGTGGGTGATATTTTTTTCTTTTCTTCCCAAACTATTTAAAAATTGAAATATTACTCACCTACCTACCATAAAAGCCACCCCTTTGAAAACCACATTTCAATAGTTTTTAATATATTCACAGATTGTGCAACCATCACCATACCACTGTTTAATTCCAGAACATACGTATCACCCTAAAAAGAAAGCCTGGACCATCAGATTTCACTCCCATCCCCTCCAGACCCAGGCAATCACCATCTACTGTCTATCTCTAGAGATTTGCCAATTCTGGAGATTTCATATAAATGAAATCATACAATACATGACCTTTTGTGTCCAGCTTGTTTTACTTAGCATGTTTTCAAGGTTCATTCACATTGAGCATTTATCAGTACTTTATTCTTTTTTTATTACTGAATAATAGTCTATTGTATGGACATATGACATTTTGTTTATCCATTCACCTGTTATGGACATTTGGGCTGTGCCCGCTCTGGGGCTGTTGCAAATAAGGCTGCTATGACTATTTGTGTACAAGTGTTCTTGTGAGCATACACTTTTGCTGCTCTCGGGTATGTACCTCTGAGTGGAATTGCTGGGTTATAGGGTAACTTAGTTTAACTTTTTGAGAGGGAGTGCTATTTTAAGTTAACTCAAAATGTGTTCAAATTCACTTTTTGCAAATAAATTGGACACAACCTTTGATGCTTTAGAATTAGTTTTTAGATGACTTGCTGAATACTACACAAGCACTTACAAGGCACTGGTTCAAAGAAGAAGTTGCCAGGAGGAGAAAAGAATAGTGAAGGAGAGGTGTTCATATGATGTCTCCTAATGTCTCAGCAGAAGAGTTAGCATGGAGATCCAACAGAATCGAGCAAAACCAGCTGCCTGTTGGTCTTTCTTTGGCAAGGAATTACCCAAGAGGGTGAAATGTCTGAAATCAATGCTGGTTAGACAGCTTTGTTAAAAGGTGCTGCGGATTCTATACCCCTCAAAGGAGTTGTGTTTTCCATCTTTTTACCTTGATCTAAATTAAAGAAAACAGAGGGTATTGCATGGTGTACTGGGTGTTATACGCAACTGATGAATCACCGAACTTTGCATCAGAAACCAGGGATGTACTGTATAGCAACTAACATAATATAATAATAAAAAAAAACATTAAAAAAAAGAAAAGAAAACAGAGGGGCAAAAGGATTGCAGGGGCCTGGAGTTTTTCTGTTGTCAGGAACGGTTTTCCCATTGTTTACGTTCAAAGGTCATTTCCTTTGCCTAGGCTAGCTCGGATATTTTCTTGTCGGAAGTTTTATAAAAATGTAATGGCGGCCCGTCTACCCTCATCCAGATGGCAGGGATGGTCATCTATCTTTCCAAAACAATCTCAAATGATTCCATCAAGTGAACAATCCAAGCACGGAGGGAGGGTTGTGACATCCGAGGAACTCCCATGTTTCTGAAGAAGGCAGTCACTGTCTTCGTGCCCCCCTCTGCAATTTTTCCTTAAATAGGCTCAGCTCTCAAAAGGATAAACTCCTGAATCCCTGGGGGTATTTATCCCACTGGGATGAGAGGGGCAGAATTTACCTATTGTCAGATTATGGTTTGTTTTCAGCAAACTCTGCTGCTACCAGAAATCTGTACCATGTGATTTGAGAGAAGAGAAGATTCCTTCTGCGATATGTTTCCCTTATTAGCTGTCTGCCAGGGCTATTATAGGGAGAGAAAACGGAAAACTTCAGTCTGTGACCATATGTCCAATGTATGTCCCTCTCTTTGGCTCCCAGGGAATATTCTCTTGTTTAATTTCCAAACTGGGTGACTTTGGTAAATTTTCTTTTCTTGACCCCCGTTTCTTAATTGACAAATTCTTAATAAAGTACCTGCTTGGAAACAGAGAGACTGTGTGGCATAACGGGTAAGGTTTTGGCTTTGAAGTCGGGGAGAACTGGATTTGAAACCTGTTTGCCATTCAATAGTCACGTGCGTGCACACCCACACACTTACTTATTATATCTTTGCGAAAGTCACTTAACCTCTCTGAGTCGGGATTGAATGAAACGATGTATGTCACACTCCCATAACAGTGGAGCCTGTACCAAGTAAAAGCTCAATCCAAGAGACAGACTCTTGTTATGAGCTTATCACTATGCGATAAGGGCTAGAACCACAATATGGACAAGTTGCTGCGGTAACACAGGTGAGGGATCAGCCAACGAGCTTCCTTCCTTCTCTCGTGCCTTTTTGCCTTCTTGTCACCTCTTCTCCGGACGTAAAGCTTTTGTGCCTGCTCAGCCACACACGCTGGTCTAAGTATTGTCACTCATCTCCTTGCACATGTCTGCTCTGATTGTAACAGCTCTCCGGCTCCACCATTAGCATCCCCACCTTGCCCAGCGGTGAGGAGAATGAAACCACAGCTGTTGAAGGCCCTGTTCACTCTGGGGCTATTTTCAGAGTTCAAGAAGAGCCCCTTTGTCTCTGGCTCCCGGCATCAGGCATTCGGCGGGCCTGCTCATAGGGCCTATGGTGGGGCTCGCTGGGGTAGAGCCCACATTAGCTCATGGTCTGTAGCTGAGCGGCAGCCGCACTTCATCTGATTGATTTGCTCCTGAGCACTAGAAAGCTCGACTAGCTCAGCAGCTCTTTATGACATCTGGCACATACAGCAAATTCCTTCCAGCTCAGCTCGTGGAGCTGGGCTCTGTCCTGCCTTAAAACCAGCCCCAGCTCCTCAATTACCTTCTGCCCTTCTTCATGCCCTGCCAATTCCTCTTTGCTGGAATCTGGATGAGGCTGCTGCCTATGCCAAGGCTGAGGATCATTTGTGAGGACTTATGGGCCTTTTCCTTGTAAAGATGGCACTTGGCTCTTGGCCGATGGAAGCATCACTCAGATATTGCTCATTATAAGTAAGAAGATGGTAATCTTTGGAGGACATCCTCCCGTGAGTCTGACGTGTCTGGGAAAGGGGACAGAGCTGTCCACTCTCTGACTTCGGGTGAGCCAGTGCCCAGGTGAAGAGAACACAGGGTTTGAAGGAAGGCGGTCCTCCCTGGGAGAACAGGGAAAGGGAGCTCGCCCCCCGGTGACTGAGACCATTTCTTACTGGCCTTTGGGCATCATCTCACTCACGGAAGGGCATTTTCTGCCTTTCGTTCCTGAACTCAGAGAACTGGGTCCTTGGGAAAGCCACTCCTACGGGACAACTTACTTCCCCTTCTCTGTAGCAGAGGGAACCGCCACAAGTCAAATGCAGTGAAAAATAAACTGTGAAATTGCAGAAGGAGGAGGGTGGGTGGAGATGTTTACCTCAAGCTCGAGAGAAGTTCTGCAGACGGCGTTTTTGAGTTTGCTCAGCTTTATTTCTTTAATCCCTTGTTTCTCTGTGGTTTTGCTGCATGCTTGCCCAGACATGTCACACACAACAGCCTTATAACTAGAAAAGTCTCTGGCCTCACAGGAAGAGGGAGATCTCTCTGAAAATAATCTCCAAAGGGTTGGCCGAGAGCAGGAAATGGGAGTCAAAGGGCACATCTGTAGGAGTAATTCCTCTTGCTCACACTTAGGCTGTCTTCTCCCTCGCCTCTTCTCTTTGATGATAGGAAGCTCACGCACCCCAGGCTCCATTCCCTCTGAGGTGAAATTATCCAGATGAGTAGTATCCTTGTAGAAGGGGGTAAACTTAATCATTAAAATATGCATGGTTCTTTTGACATTCCAAACAGTATTCAGCTCAAACAAGTCTCAGGACACCTGAGCTAGAATAGACCGTGGGATTGGGAAGAAGATGGGAAAGAGTAATATCCAAAGAATCAGCCATCACCACGAGTTCCACAGGTCTGAACATCCCTCAAGAGCGTCTCTTCACTGATCCCCCCACTTCGAGCCACTCCACTGGAAAACAATCCACCATGCACAACCCCCCCCATCCAAGTTCTGCTTTAGAAATTAAAACATCTTGAATTATGTCATATGTATTTTAGCCAGATCATCAGCAGAAGTCCTTGTATATTCATTAGCATTAGACAGAGGATGGTCTGTTGAGTATTATTAGGTGGGACCAAAGTTGAATACCAGGACCAGAAGCATATTGTTGTCTCCTGGTCTAGGACAGATGGGATCCCTAGTGTGTTACTCCATCAGTTTTCCTCAAGTGGTTTTAGATCCAAACAGATGTCACGGGTGGGTTTGAGGATGAAAGGAATTTTCACACATGGAAGATTCAGGGGAAAGGCAGGGAACAGTTGTGGAAATTCAGGTCAGCAGGTGTCCTAGGGACAGGAAACCCAAAGACAACTATGACCTAGTCCCTGATCTTGAGACAGTAATGATGTAGTAGATGGCACAGACAGATTAACAGACAATTACAATAAAGTGTGACACGCAAGGGTCTGAAAAGGTAGATAAGTACTAACATGAAGGGGAGGATAATTCTTTCCTGAGGTGACAAGGTCAGGGAGGACATCCCAGAAGAGATGACTTTTGAGGCAGAAATAGCTGTCACTCTCAACGAGAAATGTGGAAACCATGGCTCAGCAGGATTAAATGATTTCCCTAAGATAACCCAGCTATTAAAGGAAGACCAAGGTCTTCTAACTCCCAGCCTGGTTCCTCTCCCATTACATCAGGGCTGCCCTGGATGTGGGACTGGGTGGTGGTGGGAGGAAGAGTTAAGTGGGGGTTCTCGGGGCTGGGGGCTGGAGCTAGTCAGAGGAGGAACAAACCAGCCTTTCTGCCCTGATCACAGCAGGAGAAAGCTGAAACATCTTAAACAGGGCAGCTTGCATGCAAGCAGTGGGGGTAGTCTCCTCTATGGCATGAAGGCATGCATCACTCTTCCTTGCTTAAAATTGCTTCACAAGGGGAGATGGTCTTTATTCTACTACCAGCAGTAAAAATTTTAAGAGGAGGTAGAAAACATTCAATAACTGTTAGCCATCAGCAACAGCAGCAGCATTATGATGATGACTGTAAAGATATCAGATGATTTCCTGAGAAAGAAAACACTGAGCTTTCAAAAGATCAGAGATGAGAGGAGGACACATGCCATGCTGTGGAATCAAAGAGCTCGTGAGAAGAAAGCTGGAAGAGGGAAAGGGACCCTATACCAGCCTAACCCTTTTGCCTCCTTCAAGGGGCACCAATGGGCTGCAAGGGTCAGGAGCACCTACCCAAACTCCCCATCGTCGTCTTAACTTTCATGAGCCAGACATTTATCAACCAGAGAAACCATCCAACAACATGGACAAAAATGTGGGCTCCAGAGCCAGACTACCTGAGTTCAAATCCTTGCTCTGTTATTTAGTGGCTGTGTAACTTGGGAAACTTTTTAAGCATTCTGTACCACTATAAATACATCTAAAATGAGAATACTAATAATGATAGCTCACCTGATATGGTGGGTGTGAGAGTTAAATTGAAAACGGAAGAAGCAGTTATGCAGCCATTACTTTCATGTTGTAAGTAATCTGTCATCATTATAATTAGCATTATTAGTAGTGCGTGCCAGGCAATAAAGCATAATCCCTGCTCACTATCTAAGAGGAGAAAAAGACAGTTATGGTGATAAGTGGAGTGGAGGCACAGATGAGAGCAAGGTGTGAAATGCATTCTAGAAAAGGTAATGTCCATGTTGAGTTTTTAAACAATAAGGAAAAGGAGTTGGGTGAGGGCATTCTAGAAAGAGAAGTCCAAAGCAAGGAGACATGACATGACATGGTGCATTTGGTAGCTGCTGGTAATTAAAGACGGCAGGAGGACAGAACAGGAAGATCAGCTGGAGGGGTGCATGGTTCCTTAAATGTCAAGTGAGGATCCCGATCATGTGCTGGACACAGAGAAGGCTCAATTATGGTGTCAAGAAGGGAGAGACGTGATAGGACCTGCATTCTTGTAAGATTACTGAAAGAAGTGTAGGAGGTGGGTTGGAGGGGGTGAGATTATCAGTGGGGAGACCTGTTAGGACACTTCTAGGAATTCAGAAGTGAGAATAATGGATAAGATGAGGGATGGTGCTTGTGGTTAAAAAAAAAAAAAGTTAAATGAAATGGAATGCCAAGTTACCGGTGTGGGCACCTAAATGGGTGGGGGTGTGCTCACAGAGGGGGAATAAGGATGTAGGGTGGCAATGTGGAGAGAATATGTTCAACACTGAAGTCCAATTTTCCAGGATCAGTAAGACACAATCAAGAGGTAATACCTTTAATTTAGCCAACCTAATTTAGCAAAAATTAAATACACATACCCCATCAATAAATGTGTACACATACACACACACACGCGCTGATACTGCTGATATCGCACACAATCTCCACTGAGGTTCCAGTGAAACTGGAAAATCAACACATTGCTGACAGAGGAGCCGGTGCAACCCTTTGGAAATTAATTGCACAGTATGACTCTTGGAAGAGTCCTCTTGGAAGGTTTCAGTTCCTCTTAGTAAAAAACCCTAACTCAACTGCCTTAAAGAAAATCAAACAAACCAACCAAAAAAAACCACAAAAAACAAAAAAACAAAAAAACGCCCCAAAACCTTGTAATTCCATATGACAGAGATTCCAGAGGAGAGGTTTGAGGGTGGGTTTGTCTAGCGATTCAAATAAGGACTGACTTTCTTTCTCTTTCTGCCATCTCTGTGTCAGCTGGTTTTCTTCATCATCACACAATAACTGCTGTAGCTCCGTATATCACATCCTCATCCACTAATAACCAGAAAAAAAAAAAGATAAAGAAAAAAAAAAAGACTGTCTTTTCCTTGAACCTGATTTTAAAATCTAAGGAGCCTTTCCCTGAGATCACACCTGCAGACTTCCCCTCACCTACACTGAAAAGCTCTATGATATTTCCATATTTGTTATGTTAAAAAAGTACCCTTATACTGGTGACTTTTTAAATTGGATTTCTACATGACCCTATCAGAGAAAAGTCTTTTTTGTCCCTTTTTTTTCTCCTGACTTCTACTAAGCCTTGTGATATCTTTGGCACATTTGTTTTCCTTGATTTCTTTGGGGAAAGGAGTCAACTAATCCAGCTTTTTATGCCTGAGGTCCAGAAGACATACACCTGGGAAAGACCATGGAACTTTAATTAGTCTTTCCTGTTTCTGAGTCTGTCTGCACAACGGTCTCCCTCCTGTGCATGACCCTGTTGTCAACTGTCATCCTGAAATGTTTATAAATAAAATGTGGAAAAAAGTATGAGGTCACAGCCCAGGATAAGCCTTAAGCCATGTCTTTAGGACTGTTGCCATAGCAGAAATGTATCCAGGATCAAAACACACACTTGAATCAGGACTCCTATACGGTTCATGAGCCACAGAACAGCTGGCATGAGGAATGCATACATCACAGTGCACGGAGACCATGCTCAGTCAGGGGCCCCTGAGAAGTGGGACAGCTTCATTTTTGAGTGATGGCCCTATTTACTATGTCACTCATCTTGTCCTCAGGGAAGAACCAGGGGTATCAAGGGGAGACAGATTTGGTAAAGAGACAAAGAGCAGAAATGTAAAGATATAACACTCGTTTTTAAAAATGGTGGGAAGATAATGCCTCAGTGTAGGACAGAATGGGGTTGTTGACATTCTCTCTTCTTTTCACCGCTGCTTTGCAAACGGTGCCTAAAGACGTCTTGAAGAGCTGGACTAGCATTTGGAGGGATGGGGGGCATTCCAGGGAAGAGGGAGTGGGCCTTGGGCTTTTGTGCCTTTTTATGCCCCTGCTGCCCTCTCTCATCTGGACCCAAGTGTATGCTATCTGAAGTTTCGGCTCCACAGCAGTGGACCTTACTTTGGAAGACAGACAGTTCTGAAAATCTGGTGAGAGGATGGGACGTCTCTCCAGATACATGCCCATATTCATATGAACACACAATTTTCTATGTGTTTTTAAGATAATTGATAGGGCCCCCTACACCTATAAATTGAGGTGTCCATGGAACCCCAGGTTGAGTCCCATCCCCTCGAAAAGGAGTGGGGAGTGAGGCCCTCAGTTGAAGAAGCAATGAGCAAGCTGGTTAGGATTTGCTCTTGGCTCAAAGAACAGATAAAGAAAACTTGAGGTTCCCTTCTATAGTGAACCTACCCCGCCCCGCCCCCCCAAAAAACAAATCAACCCTGGACGCGCTGACATTTTTCCATTCTAGCCATTGTCCAGAATGTATAGAAATTCTTTTATTATTCTCTTGAGCTTAAAAATCTACACACTATTCATATGTCCAGATGTGTGATATTTTCCCATATTTCATTGATTCTAAGTAACATTTTTTTTTAAGATTTTATTTATTTATTAGACAGAGATAGAGACAGCCAGCGAGAGAGGGAACACAAGCAGGGGGAGTGGGAGAGGAAGAAGCAGGCTCGCAGCGGAGGAGCCTGACGCGGGGCTCGATCCCATAACACCGGGATCACGCCCTGAGCCGAAGGCAGACGCTTAACCGCTGTGCCACCCAGGCGCCCCTCTAAGTAACATATTTTTTCACATTTTCACATCCCTGAAATTGGGATAAATCTTATAATAGAAATAAACTAATTCATAAATACAGTGGACAATTTTAATATACCTTTCTCAGTAACAAAAACACTCAGACAGGATAATGTGTAAGTATATAGAACACGAAAACCATAAAGATTGTGACCCAGGGGGCGCCTGGGTGGCACAGCGGTTAAGCGTCTGCCTTCGGCTCAGGGCGTGATCCCGGCGTTATGGGATCGAGCCCCACGTCAGGCTCCTCTGCTGTGAGCCTGCCTCTTCCTCTCCCATTCCCCCTGCTTGTGTTCCCTCTCTCGCTGGCTGTCTCTATCTCTGTCGAATAAATAAATAAAAAAATCTTTAAAAAAAAAAAAAAAAAAGATTGTGACCCAGAAGGCTGGAGGGCTCAGAGACAATTTGCAGTATTACCTCGCTTTTAATTGTTTACTTTTGCTTCATGTATCAATCTCTCTCTTTTTTTTTTTAAGATTTTATTTAGTTCTTTGACAGAGAGAGACAGCCAGTGAGAGAGAGAACACAAGCAGGGGGAGTGGGAGAGGAAGAAGGGGCTCCCAGTGGAGGAGCCTGATGTGGGACTCAATCCCAGAACGCCGGGATCACACCCTGAGCCGAAGGCAGACGCTTAACGACTGAGCCACCCAGGCACCCCTTCATGTATCAATCTCATTTCTCTAAGTAGGTTTTTAGCTCCTGAAGGAAAACTAGATTTGCCACATATGTATATATGTGGTACATAAATATACACATACATATATGAATGTGTGTATAACATGTATCATATAGATATATGAACAAACCTATATAGATACATATGCACGTGTGTGTTACCTATATACGCACACATGTATGCATGTGCATATATGTACATATACATACATGAGTGCAAACACACACATATGTATCTATTTACATCCTTAAAGGTTCCATTCCTAATTAATGTATCTTGCACGTGGAAGGCTCTCTCTGAAATTGTGCTAAATAGCTCAGAAAGGAAAGCTTCGGCAATGGCTACTTTTGTGCCTGTTTCATTTCACATTACTTCTTTGTTGTTGGGAGGAAGATCTTTTCAGTTTTTGTAGCCAGTCTTTGCCATGCTATGATTTCTAAATGGAGAGCTCCAATCACTATGATTGTCCTCCACAGCTTATATTTTAGGTGTAATTTCTGTTTAAGCACATATATAGATTTCCTTTCAACTGTGGTGTCTATGTAGCTTTTAAATAGGTGTGATATACTTTATTTAAAAAAATGCTGGGTTTTTGTGGGTTTTTTTGTTTTTGTTTTTTTTTTTGGCAAGCAGATTGAGTGCTATTCTGTCAGCATTTCCACAGCACGTGGTCTTCATGTTCACAATTGAGATAATGTGTATGTCAAATAAGAGTCTGATCCTTCATCAAAACTGGCATTCATGTAACTATCTAGGTTACCCTGATAATTAATGTCACCTCTAACCTCTATACAATGTCACCATAATTGTCAATTTCCAAAGCAAAACGAAAAAAAAGTATTATAGCAAAATACAGTAAGAAGTACTGTTTGCCAAATATAATCAACTGTTATTTACTTCCCAAAACATTATGTAAAGACAAAAGAATAATAAGTACAAAGATTCTTGGGCTTCAATGACAAGAGAGAAAGAAAGGACTCTTAGTCCTAAAGACGAGGACTGAAAATGTAAGGAGCTCTTCTACTGCCAGATGAATGGGCTGGAATAAGGCACTTCATTTTTCTCTGCCTCAATTGTAAATTTTTGTCATATTAATGAGGCAGAGTTTTTTGAAATCTACCAGGAAGCCCCCCCTTGACCACTAATGAACTCCTGGCAGTTACATTCCATCTTAGTGTTCATTTTGCAAGTAATGGTTAGAGCCCTTTTGAAGAAAATAGGTGGGAACTTCAGTATCCTAAATGAAATGTACTAATAATTTTCCGTAAACAGGTACTAAAATAAAACTTCCATATATTTTCACAAAATAATAATAGCTAACCTTGGGGCGCCTGGGTGGCACGGCGGTTGAGCGTCTGCCTTCGGCTCAGGGCGTGATCCCGGCGTTCCGGGATCGAGCCCCACGTCAGGCTCCTCTGCTGGGAGCCTGCTTCTTCCTCTCCCACTCCCCCTGCTTGTGTTCCCTCTCTCACTGACTGTCTGTATGTCTGTCAAATAAATCAATAAAATCTTTAAAAAAAAAAAATAATAGCTAACCTTTATTGAATGCTTTTCATATGCCAGGGACTGTACCAAGCCCTTCATGTGCATGGTGATTTCCAAGATGGCATGCTTGTGCCAATATTGATGATTAGAGGAACTACTGATGCCATATAGTCCTTACTTCCCATAAAACCATGGTTTTGGTCTCAAGATATATGCCTGTAATAGTTAGTTTTTTAAATTGATATTTAGTGAAGCCGCAATGATAAAATTCTAATTTTGTGATGGCCATCAGTTAAAGAACTAGGGAAGGTCAATGAAATTGAATCACATATTATACATTATTTTGTCATTCTTCTCATGATTTTTTACATTTTCTTACCATCATCTGTTCTCTACTCAAGAAATGAGACCTTTAAAAAAAATTTATTTATTTGTTTATTTTAAAGAGAGGAGGGTGGGAGAGGGAGAAACAGAGGGATGGGGAGAAAATCTCAAGCAGACTTCCCACTGAGTGCGGAGTCCAATGACGGGCTCAATCCCACAACCCTGAGATCATGACCTGAGCTGAAACCAAGAGTCTGATGCTCAACCAACTGAGCCACTCAGGCATCCCAAAATCATTATCTTGAGATAGAATGAGATAGCTAAGAAGGCAAAATAAAAAAAGGATGCACATTCTGGCTTTGTGTTTGAGAGCAGTGAGAAACAGTGAGGTACAGAGAACATCTGCGAACAGCTATCCTATGTCTCAACACATGCACAGTGCGTGCACGCACACGTACACATGCGTGCACGTGCACATACACTCACACTCACACATTTCTCTGTCTCTCCCTCTCTCAAAAGAAAAAAAAAACCCAGGTAGGAAAAAGTCTTCTAGAAGATAGAGAGAAGAGTATGAGAGTTATGGGTGAGTACCACATGGGTGGCTTCCCATGGAACACCATGGAGAGGTGTGTGACTTCTAAGAGTGGGCAGACTTGCTCTATGCTTCTGTGACAGGCCACTAAGGAGGCACCAAGTCATAAGAAGGAAATGGTTACATGGTGGATTTGGGTCAACAGGGCCACAGAGCCATAGACAAACCCATTTTTTGTCCAACTTCTTGCTTCAGAGTGCTGTAATTCCTGTGCCCCTAAGTACACCACAGAAGTGGTGCCAAGAAATCCTTTGTTAAGGCAAATAAGAAAGTGGGATCCTGGGGCTCCTGGGTGGCTCAGTCGTTAAGCATCTGCCTTCAGCTCAGGTCATGATCCCAGGGTTCTCCGATCGAGCCCTGGATCACGCTCCTTGCTCGGCAGGAAGCCTGCTTCTCCCTCTTCCACTCCCCCTGCTTGTGTTCCTTCTCTAGCTGTCTCCCTCTGTCAAATAAATAAATAAAATATTTAAAAAAAAAAGAAGAAAAAGAAAGTGGGATCCTCTGCTCAAAAGCAACCTGCTTGGACAGAGCACTGGGCACCAGATAAGGTAATAGGCTCCTAGATGGATAGATAATATTGAAGGTTAGCAGACCTAAACCCACACTTATTGGTATTCCACAAGTACTGACAACCTAGATACAATACCAGGAAACAGGAGACCTCAAGTTGGCAGAGATATATAGATTGCTATGTCTTCTTGAGGAATTGGTCCTTTAAAAAAAAATTATTTACTTATTTATTTATTTTAGAGAGAGAGCACGAGAATAGAGCCCAACCTTGAGTTGGGGGAGGGGCAAAGGGAGAGGGAGAATCTCAAGCAAACTCTGAGCTGAGTGCCCAGCCCGCTGCAGGGCTCTATCCCATAACCCTGAGATCATGACTTGAGCTGAAATCAAGAGTCAGACTCCTAGCTGACTGAGCCACCCTAGCGCCCCAGAATTGGCCCTTTTATTGTAATGAAATAACCATCTTTATCCTTTGTAGTACTTGCTTTGAAATCTACTTTGTCTTTTGATAAGTAAATTCAGCTTTTTTTTTTGATAAATCATAGAGGGGCTTATCATTTCTATCCTTTTACTATTATCTTATTTGTGACTTTACATTTAAATTGCCATCTTTAATTGTTAAAATGTCTATACTACCCAAAGCAATCTACTGATTCAATGTAGTCCCTATCAAAATACTGAGAGCATTTTTCATAGAAAAGAACAAATAAAACTAAAACATGTATGGGACTGCAAAAAACTCCAATTAGCTGAATCAATCTTAAGAAAGAACAAGCCTGAAGGTATCACAATTCCCGATTTTAAGATATATTACAAAGCTGTAATTATCAAAATAGTATATGGTGCTGGGACAAAAATAGACACATAGATCAACAGATCAGAATAGAGAGCCCAGAAATAAATCCACACTTACATGGTCAATTAATTTATGATGAAGGAGGCAAAAATAAACAATGAGGAAAAGGCAATCTCTTTATTAAATGGTGCTGGGAAAGCTGGACAACTACATGCAAAAGAATGAAATTGAACCACTTTCTCAAACACTTCCTATATGGGTTACCATACACAAAAACAAGCTCAAAATGGATTAAAGACCTAAATATGAGACCTGAAACTGTAAAAATCCTAGAAGAGAACATAGGCAGTAATCTCTCTGACACTGGCTGTAGCAACACTTTTCTAGATACGTCTCTTGAGGCAAAGGAAACAAAAGCAAAAATAAACTACTGGGACTACATCAAAATAAAAGCTTATGCACAGTGAAGGAAACTATCAACAAAACGCAAAGGCAACATCCTGAATGGGAGAAGATATTTGTAAATGATATATCTAATAAGGGGTTAATATCCAAATAAATAATTTATACAACCCAATACCAAAAAACCCAAATAATCCAACTTTTAATTGGATTAAATGGGCAGATCACTTGAATAGACATTTCTCCAAAGAAGACATACAGATGGCCAACAGACACATGAAAAGATGCTCAACATCACTAATCATCAGGGAAATGCAAATATAAACCACAATAAGATATCATCTTACACCTGTCAGAATGACTAAAATCAAAAAGACAAGAAATAGCAGGTACTGGCAAGGATGTAGTGAAAAAGAAACCGATGTACACTGTTAGTGGGAATGTAAATTGGTATAATCACTAGGAAAACAGTATGGCCATTCCTCAAAAAATTAAAAATAGAAATAAAGATGATTCAATAATTCCACTAGTGGGTATTTATCCAAAGAAAACAAAAACACTAATTCAAAAAGATACATGCACCCTTGTATTTATTGCTGAATTATTTACAATAACCAAGATATGGAAGCAACCTAAGTGTCCATCTGTAGATGTATAGATAAGGAAGATGTGAGATATATAAACATATGTGTGTATATATATATATATAAAATACATATATATGTATAATATAATGGAACACTATGCAACCATAAAAAAGGATGAGATCTTGCCATCTGAAATAATGCAAATGGATCTACAAGCTATTATGCTAAGCGAAATAAGTCAGACTGAGAAAGACAAATACCATATAATTTTACTCATATGTGGAATCTAAAAATAACAAAAACAGAAACAAAAAACCAAAATAAATGAATAAACAAAGCAGAATCAGGTGTATAAATACAGAGAATGAACTAATGGATGCCAGAGGGAAAGGGGGTGAGCGGATGGGCAAAATGGATTATGGGGAATGGGAGATTATTCATGGAATGAATAAGTCACAGGAATAAAAGGCACAGCATAGGGAATACAGTCAATGATATTGCAATAGCACTGTATGGTAACAGATACTAGGTACACTTGGGCTGAGCATAGCCTATCATACAGGCTTGTTGAATCACTATGTTGTACAACTACTATGTAGCATTGTGTATCAACGATACTCAAAAAATTAAAATAAATAAATAGTGCTGTCTTTATAGGCAACATAAAGTTGGGTCTTGATTTTGTCATCTAATTATACATCTGCATTTTAGCTGAGGCATTTAGACCATTTATTTTTTTTTTTAAGATTTTATTTATTTATTCGACAGAGATAGAGACAGCTGGCGAGAGAGGGAACACAAGCAGGGGGAGTGGGAGAGGAAGAAGCAGGCTCACAGCAGAGGAACCTGATGTGGGACTCGATCCCATAACGCCGGGATCACGCCCTGAGCCGAAGGCAGACGCTTAACCGCTGTGCCACCCAGGCGCCCCTAGACCATTTAAATTTAATATACCTATTCATATGTTGGATTTAAATCTATTAACTTGTCATTTGTTTTCAATTTATCCCATTTGTTTTTTGTTCCCTTTTCCCTCTTTTTTTTTTCTTCCCTGTGGATTAACAATATTTTTTATAACTTTGTTGTTATCTTTGTTTGTTGACTTTTAACTAAAACTTACTATTTTTTTTATTTTAGTGATTGCTTTAGGGTTATAGTACACATTTTTAACTTATTAGGTAATGTTATACAACTTCATGTATTTAAATGATAGTATACCACTCACACATAGTACCAGAACTTTGCAATGGTATCCTCCCATTTCTCCTCTGTAAAACTTTGTGCCATTGATCTCAGACATTTCACTTTTAGATATAACACCCACAGTAAATTTTTAATACATTCAACAGTTACATTTTAACATAATTCAAATATTACTTAAAACATTTATATATTTACCATTGTAGATACCATTTCCAGTCCTCTCCTCTCCATTCCTTTGTTTACATTTGTGTTTCCATCTGGTGTTATTTTTCTTCTGTCTGAAGGACTTTAACATTTCTTTTAGTGCAAGTCAGATGGTGATGAATTCTTTCACCTTTTATATGTTTAAAATGTGTTTAGTTTGTCTTTGGTTTTGAAAGACATTTTTACTGGGTATAGAAATCTAGGTTGAACATTTTTTTTCTTTCAGTACTTTATAAAATTATGCCTCATCTCTTCACTTGCATTGTTTTAAATGAGAAATGTATGGGTCATTCTTACCTTTGCTCCTCAACATGGAAAATGTTTTTCTCCCCCTCTGGCTATGTTGAAGATTTTCTCATTATCACTGTTTTTGAGTAATCTGATTATGATGTCCTTTGGTGTGGTTTTCTCTGTATTTCTTGTGCTTGAGGCTCATGGAGGCTCTTAGCTCTTTAGGATTATAGTTTTTATCAAATTTGGAAAAATATCAGCCAGCATGTCTTCAAATACCCTCCCCCCTTTTGGGAACTCCACTTAAGCCTATATTAGACCACTTAAAATTGTTTCACAGCTCAATGATGCTCTCTTCATTTTAAAAAATTCTCTTTTCTCTCTGTGTTTCCTTTCCTCTATCACTGTGACTTCAAGTTCACTAATCTTTTTTTTTGTGATGTCTAACCCAGTATATTTTTCACCTCATACATTGTAGAGCGTATGTCTGACTCCATGTTACTAGTTCATTTTTTTTCTACTTAACTTAGTAAACATATGGAATACAGTTATAATAACTATTTTACTGTCCTTATCAGCTAATTCTTATGTTTAGGTCAGTTTTGGTCCTTTTTCAATTAATTGATTTTTTTCCTCCTCATCAGTGGTTATGTTTTCCTTCCTTTGTCATGCCCAGTAATTTTTGATTGGATACCAGATTAATTTTACATTTTGGGGTACTGAATATTTTGTATTTCTATAATCTTGATTTTTGTTCTGCAACATAAATTACTTGTAAACAATTTCATCCTTTCCAGTCTTTTAAGATTTGTTAGGCAAAATTATAGCAGTACTTGTGGAAGGGTTAATTATTCTCCACTCATGAGGCAAGATCCATCTGTATACTCTCCCCAATACCTTGTGAATCAAGGGACTCTCTAATCTGGCTAATGGAAACAGGTAGCACTTTCAACTGTGGGTGAATGTGAAGCATTAGTACCTCTGATCACTTCAGGAGAGTCTTTTTGGGCCTGGAGTAATTTCTTCACATACACCATCTGGTCAGCACTCAGTTAAATATTTGAGGAAGCCCCAGAGTTCCTTCTGTGTGCAGTTCTCTCTTTACCCATACTCTGCCCTGTATAATCTAGTTCTTTCTCTGTGCAGCGCTCACCTGTCCCATACTCTGCCCTGTATAATCCAGCCCTCTTGATCTTCCTCTGCTCTGCCTCCTGAACTCAGGGATTCCACTAGGTTCAACCTGGGCTCCCCTCTCCCTGTACCATAACCTAGAAATTCTCTCCAAGTGGTAATCTGGGGGGAATTGTAGAGCTGGCTTACTTAATTTGCTTTAAACTTTATTTAATAGCTTGTTGGCCAGTGTCTTGAAAACCATTGTTTCACATACTTTGTTGGTATTGATGGTTTTTGTTTGTTTGTTTTTGTTCTTGTTCTTGTCTTATTGTTTCAGGCAGGAAGATAAATCTGATCCCTGTTATTTCACCTTGGGCAGAAGCAGAAGTGTTGTTATTATTTTTCAGTTTGCCTCTTCCCCCAGGAGCACCTATAATTGATTTCCTGTGAGATAAAAGAGAGTTCTGGTCCTTAGCACATCTCCAAAATAATGGTTTGGACATTCCAATTCACCATTGGGTCTCCAAGGTTATCTAAGTGAATTGCAGTGGTGCAAAAATATAAGCATTTTCTCTGTCTGTCTGACAAAGGAAAACAGAAAGTTTCAGAGGAATTTCCATGTTATATCATGTTTCCAGGTACCCTGGAGTAGAACATTATTGATTCAAACCCTCTAATTGATAAGAGAAATCACACAAATGATAATAGACTAAGTTTATCTTTACTCAGTAGACTCTGTCTTCATTAGAAAAAAAAAAAAAGAACAAGGATACCTTGTAAAGGATGGCAACAAGAGAAGATTTAAAGTATTTAAAAGAAAACTGCTTTTAACATAAGCAGATAATTATGTACAAAAGGTTTGATCATTTAGAAACAAGCACTATTTATTTATTTAAATCAGTTACTTAAGGTCTCTATGAAATAGTTAAATGAATGAGATTTTTTAAAGCCTATGTGAGTTATTCTGTCTCATCACTAGTTTTCCACAAATTCCTTTAGTTACCACATCAAACACAGATAAGAACCGCTATCTGTGGCAGATGGCCCTGTTCTCTTTTATACCTTGAAGTGACAATTTTTTTCTGTTAACTATATTCTCCAATTCAGCCGGCTTTTCTCTTATTTAAGTCTAAATTATATATTGATAAATGGGCAGCATTAAAAAAATGAAGTCTTTTTATGTGCAGATACCAGCACTCTTCCATTTAGGAAATAGAACTTTTCAGAAAAGAAAATCTTCAATGAGCCCAGAGCAACAGGGCTCATTTGCCAAAACAGCATTCTCTGACTTGCATTTCAGTCTTTCAGCAGAAAGGAGGAGAAGATCACAAACTGAGAAAAATTACCCTCAAATAAAGGTCGACCTATCTTAAAAAAAGAGAGATGGCTTTCACAAACGTATGTGTTCCCTTTAATTTCTTAAGCCCTGATGAGAAATTTTCATAAATTGTTATTACCTCTCTACAGTGACTGAAATCCTGCATTTTTCTGCATTTCAGAGATACATGAGGATTTATCCTGACTTCTGATAGCAGTCTGGAGGAGAGAGGGGTGGGTGCTGGGATCAGGAAGGGTTTCACTGGGTATGAAGTGCCAAGGACAGGACATGAACCATGGATTGCATTTCAGGTGTGGTGCCAAGGGGGACAGGGCACAGGCTGAGAGATGGGAAAGAGCCAGTGCCTCTACAAAGGAGTGGTTGGGTGATCTTGCTAAGGAAGTGGGTTTCTGTGGCAGAATGGTGGCAGCTAATGCTGGAAAGGGAAGTTAACTTCACCGTGAAGGGGCTTAAAATCTAAGCTGGGATGCTCGTTCTTCAGTGAGTTAGCCACTGGAAGTTGTCAGACATTTCTGAGTCAAGGGTATGGAAACAGATGTGCTTGAGGAGGGTGAATACAGAAAGAGTGGTTAGATCAGATGGTGGATAGGATGAGGACAATGGGGCCCTGGGGATCAGGAAAGAATTAATGGTCCCCCAACCTGACATGGCCTTTGCCAATTTACAATGTGTTTTCACACATAGGTTCTCAACCTTATAACAATCAGTGACGTAAGTAGGAATACAAGAAAATCAAGGCTCAGTTCACATCCTTTGATTTATGCCAAGGTTCTTTTCACCATCCCATCCTGCTTTTTTGGCCACCTGGAGATCAATGAACTCTACAACTGTGAGCTTTCAAATAGTGTTCAGCCTCAGAGGTTCTGGGAGGGCTACAATTGTAGGCTCAGGGCTCTCAGTTCAGCCTCTTCTCACCATCCCTGCTTTTCTCAGAGATTGGGTTTTCTTATAAAATTTGCTTTGACAAAGGGGTTCTAGAGGCTAACAAATAAATCAAATTTTTAAAAAATTAAAAATTGCCAATCTACGGAACTCTGGAAGTTATGAGCTATGGGGCATGTTGGACACAGGGAAATCCAGACTTCTTTTGTAAGATTTGGGTCTGAGTACTTGGAACAACAGTAGCAGCAGCAACAATAACAAGGAAAGCAGCAGGGCTGGTGTGGGGAGGCAAATATGCTGAGTTTGGCTGTGGATGAAGATGAAGATATTGCTTAAAGATCCTGCAGGATCTAAGAGATAATGAGACTTAATTCTTACTCACAAAGATTTGAAGTTTTTACAAAAAATCCTAGTCATCAATGTTTAACAGTTAAACTAAAATGAATAACTCAATCACTAAGGACTTCAAAAAGAGGAACTACTGTGAACTAATGTCATCACAGAACTCTTCATGGAAAGCTTAGGATCAACCAGGACAATCAATACTGTCTGGATAGTCGATAGAGGATTTGGGCCAGAAAAGAGTTGGGTGCTTATATAACTTGCCAATCCTGGGTGGCATTAATTTGGTAAGAGCTAGTGGTTTATAATTTCATAAATACGTTAGGATGAATTAATTTTCTGCCATTAGCACAAGAAAATGTCGAGGGAGATTCTCTCCCCAGAGAGCCTCCCATGGACCCAGAGAAATCAGAAAATAACATCTGGATGTAAGGTGGTATTGATAGCAGCTTTCAGGAGCTGGTCACCTGCTTTTCCATCACGTCAAGTGCCAGGGTTGACACCAGGTCAAACCAGACAGTAGGATGTCAGCCTTTAGCCTCATGAATGTTTCCACAATCACAGTAAAAGGATCAGATGGAAGGGAAGAGGCGCCAGGAAAGTGGTAGCAGGTACCACAAAGGAAAGAAGACAAAACAAAAGCAAAAGCCAAAACAGTTATGATGATTTTCTGTCTCTTCTCACTTCTGTGTGGCAAATGGAAAATGGCTTCATCCACAGGCTCTGTGATCTCCTGCACATGTCTGGGACTTCTCAAGCCAGTCCTCTATGTGGGATTTCAAATGTCCTTTTGGTCATATAATACCATTTAAAAGGCCCTGGAGAAAACCACAATAATACAGATATGCCCACCAAGCCGCACTTCACCCTCAGATTCGGCCCAAACAAAGAACCTTAAAACATTCTCTTTTCCATCGTTCTGAAAGATTGTAAAAGTTTTCTCAATGTAATTTTTATCACCTTTCTTTTCTTTTTTTTTTTTGCCATTTATGAACATATGTGTTTTTTACGATATTCACAACATGCTTGTGTCACAAGATTCAAATTTAATTTCCTGCAATTACTGCACAATATGCATGGCAAAAAATGATATAAAATGACAGATAATAATAAACAGTTACTCCCTTTCTGCTAAGTTACCTTTTGGAAATAAAACTGAAGCATACCCAGCCGAGGCTTTTGATTGGCTGTCTCCAACCCATGTTGTTTAGAGGCATCGGTAATAATCGTTAGAAAATTTTAAATCTTCCGATAGTAGCAGGATTTAGTTTATTGGGAAATTATCATCTTGCACATCCAGAGATTTAAGAGAGGTTGTAACTTCCTTCTCACTTCTCAGGAAATGTGGAGTTAGGGTGGTTAGCTAGTAGTTTATCAACAATGCTTTGCACCTCCTAATTTGGAGTCAAATGTACTTGAGTTAATTTATTCATATCATTATGTATCTCATTTCTTACAGGTAGCAATAATAAACTCGTAGACAAAAGCTTATTGATGACAGAGGTGGAAGAGGGATCCACCCTCCTACTATATCCAGGGAGGTACTAAAGCACAGAGATGAAGCGCTCTGGATCCAGGGCAAGCCGACTTGGTTTAAAACCCTTCTCCACCGCTTGGTAACAGTGACACGGGGACAAGACTTTTAACCATGCTAAGCTTCAATGTCCCCATCACTAAATTAGACATTTGAAAAGTTTCTACTTTATAGGTCTGTTAGGGATTAAGTGAGGTAATGCATATGACATACCTGGTATAATGTGAGAGTTCAATACACGTTGGCTATTGTTATAATGATGATGCCACCCACAGCAACGGTGAGTGTCCAAGGCCTTTTCCAATGTAGGGAGTAATAGCTATGGTATATTGAGGTAGATGTCAGTGTACAGTAATTTCTGTTGCATGAGTGACACCTCCCACCTGTGTTTATTTGCTTAGTTCTAATTCAAGCATCCAAAAATGGGACAAAATATGTTTTATCTTACTAGGTGTAATTTTCATGAAATGTCATCCCTGAATTGGCTTAACTTCTCCCAAATGTTCATGAGTGGGAGAAAATTCTCAAGTAAATAGGAAAAGAAAGGAAGGAGGGAGTGAGGGAGGGGGGGAGGGAAGGAGGGAGTATAAGCCAGCAAGAATTGCAAAAGATAACTGACTTTAAAGGTAAAATTATTTGATAAAAATTTAAAAGGAATAGAAAGAGAGACTAATCGACATCTCCTGCTAATTAAGGTGTGCTGATATCCATCAGGTTGGCATTTGCTGGGCTACAGTACTGAAAGGATGCACCATGCTTTTGTGTTTCTACTCCATTAACACACAGAAAAGACTTTTCCTGAATGGGACTAGATCTTCCTGTTTCAACTATTTGCTTTCTTTTGCACACTCATTGGCAAACATATGACCCAGCTATTGTGAGATAAAATGACATAATGGAGGATACTGGAGATTATTTAAGACTCCTTCAGGTTGCCTTCATTCCCTGGCTGCCCATTGTTTCTTGATATTTCACCTATTACTCTAACTTATCTAGTCTTCCAGCCCTTGGATTGGCGTCAACAGGAATGCACTAGTCTGGGATGAATAAAGATTCCTTAGAGGTCTTTACTTAAAAAGAACGAAGGTGGAGGAAGGAGTCCACTAAAAGGAAATGGACTCCCTGAATGAGAATGGCAAATTCTTAGATCAATTGTGTATATTGGCTGCCAAGAACCTCATATTGAGAGTGAGTATGATCTTGTATTCAGGATCAATGGGAATAATACCAGTCAAGGATGATTATTGAGCTCTGCCATGGGCCCAATTTAAGAACCACATGTTTATGTCATCCTTGGTCCAGAAGTTACGGGCTCACATTGGATTATAAAGGCAGGCCAGCATACAGGGAAGTGGTAATAAAGTAAATAAGGAAATAAGGGCCATAGAATCCTGCTTTGCACAGAGAGGTCATGCCTGTAGATGACTGATGGGGATCGATTAGCATTGCGTCTTCTCTCTGCCATAGATACAGTCGAGCAACAAAACCAGGACTGTTAAAACAACTATGGATTGCCTACTTTTTCCTCCACCACCACCACCCCACCCACCCCCTGCATACATACACCCTCTCCTTTTATTGAACTAAAAATATCATTTGACATGAAATTGTTTTTAAGTCTTTTGTCATGGAAGCCCAGGTCACTTGCTTAATCACAATTTTATATACAAGTTTATCACCCAGGTATTTTTCATGTTTTTAATTTCATGAGTTTCACATGGCTATTGAAACACTTAATGAAAAGACAGCCATAATAATTTTTAAGTGATTGAACATGCGTAGGTCTTGCCTAGCACGGAGTACATTTTAAAATGTGAATAATAAGCCAGTGGCATGGAAACAGCAGGTTTCCACCAAAAGCCATCTTGAAATCACATTTTGCAGAGACCAATTTCACGTGAACAGGAGTCTCTCATCACCAGAATTTCCACTTCAGTTAACAACATTGAAACAATCCACTGGTATCTGCTTTAGTCCAAGGTCTTTCCGTGGGCAAGTGCCCCCGAGCTAGCTCCCCTCAACGAATTAGAGGTCCATGTACGGGAAACATGGACAGCTCCGTTGTAATGTACGTGTAAACATCCATGGAGCTGTTTTATTGTGATCCCTATTTTCTTTTGAATTAATACCAAATGTAAAAGAAAATGCTTTAAAATTAAATGTTTCATAACAGTCACTCATTGAAAACAGTACTGGCAGATGTGGACCAAGTATTATAATGTTGGCTCAAAACTGTCAAAAGTAAATCAGTGACCTTTTTGCGGGAGCAGAAGCTTGCAACTCAAAGAACTCTCTCCTTAGGCTGCATTAATGCAAGCAGAGTGTCCAGATCCTGCTCTGGAGTCTTTGGAACACATTTATTAAGTTTGTTTCCAGTGCTGGCTCTCTAGATGTAAGAGGGACAGTGACAAATTAGAACAGAATTGTCCAGAAGAGGACAAATGGAAGGGAGAGGGGAGTTTGAAAATGTTTTGTAAGAAACAAAGGAAGTGGGTATGATTTTTTTTTTAAGTGTAAGTTGTCTTCAAATTATCAGGATAATTTGAGGAATAGGGGCAACCTGTTCTTTGTTGTCTCCTAGAATAGAACAAGGATGGGGTGGAGATGTCAGAAAAGCAAATTTCACCAAAATATGAATGCTTCCAAAGATCAGAGATTTGGTTTCCCCGTCATGACTCATTTCAGCCAAGACTGGTCTTTGTGATTCAACCTCAATTAAGGGCTTCCATAGCTTGGGAGGAAGGGAGTACTACCTTCAAAGAATCTCTATTTTTCTAGCTTCATCTATCACTCATAGGTCTGTCCATTTGCTTCCATTCAGTCTTCGGTCTTTGATTCCATTTTCAGTTTGGTTCCATTCACTCTTCACCTGTCTCTCTCTCTGTCTACTTATCTATCATTTATCTCATAACAACTAATAAATGGATCCATTTGTTAATTTTGTCAATCAAATATTTTCACAGATAAAATCATATTATGAACACACTTAACAGAATTTAGAGGAAACAGAATACAAATCTTTCATTGAGAGTCCTTTTGTCACACAAATAATCACTTCCAAGATGAAACTTTGTGCCCTTGAATTGGTATTTCTTACACAGAGACATCTGTATATCCCAGCAGTGCAGGATGCCCCACAAATCATTAAATAGATAAAATTCTGAATCTTTTGCTGTGGTGCTTAAAACACTGAGGATCAACCCTACTCCTCCTCTCACTGAATAAACACTTCATTAGAATGCTTCACACTGGAAATATTAACACCAAATTAATGAAATTCAATGCCATCAGGGAGCTACAACATGAATTTCTTGTGCTCTGTGTGGGAATTAAAGTCTTCTTATAGCATTCCTTCCCACGTGTAGCACTAACCAGCTATGGGTTTTGCTTCAGCTGCTGGAACTTCAATGTCCTCATCTGTACAATGGTGGTCACGGCACTGTATGTCTTTGGCCATGGAACTGCATCCAGATAAACGACCACATGTAAAAGAGCTATGTAAGAGCTACATAACTTCAGGGTACCTTGGAGGAACAGCCTCTGTTGGGCCTGGGTTGGCCACATCAGGAATATTTGACGATGGAAGGAATCTTTAAAGGAATCTTTAAACCAATGTCAGACAGCACAGCAGTTGCCAAAGTACTAGTTAGGCTTTTATATATATATTTTTAAGAGATTTTATTTATTTATTTTACAGAGAGAGAGAGCACAGGTAGACAGAGCTGTAGGCAGAGGGAGAGGGAGAACCAGATTTTATTTATTTATTTTACAGAGAGAGAGAGAGCACAGGTAGACAGAGCTGTAGGCAGAGGGAGAGGGAGAACCAGGCTCCCTGCTGAGCAGGGAGCCTGACGCGGGGCTGGATCCCAGGACCCCGGGATCATGACCCGAGCTGAAGGCAGACGCTTAACCAACTGAGCCACCCAGGCATCCCCAGTTAGCCTTTTAATACAGCCTTTTATTTCTAGTTTCTCAAAAAGATTAGGAATTAGAGAAATATTCCATTTAAAGAAATAAATGACAATAATGTCATCTGAAGTTGTGACCAAGAGTAGAGAGTTAACAATACACTTAAGAGTTAATATTTACAGGGCTTTATATAAAATTTGAAAGAAATTACATAAAACCACTTGATAATTTATGAAATCTTATTTTCAGGGGCAAATATAGGAGTTTGCTTCAGGGCAGAATCACATTTTGTATGTTCTTGGCACCATTTAAAAAAATATATCTTTTTTTCTGCTAAAAGGTTTACACAGTCTCTAAGCTGCTGTCTTGGTGAGATTTCTAGTGGTAGCAGATAACAGTATTTCCACAAACATGAACATTTACCCCATCAGATCAATGCCCAATCAGTCTCCGGAATGTCCACAATCACAGAGCTATCCTACAATGTACCATTATGTTTTGCAATCCAACATTTTAAGTTTTCAACAATCCAACATCTAGCACTATGCTCTATCAATAGTGTTTTCCTTTCTTTCTTTCTCAAAATGAAATGAAAGGAGCAAGTCTGGTCAGGAGAAGAAAAACGATCATGACACTGGCCATGTGACCTCAGGCAAGCCATCTTCCCTCTGGGCCTCTGTTCTGTATTTGTAAATAAGCAGGTGGGATGAGACCAGGAGTTGGCAAACTACCTTCTGTGGGCAAATCTGGCCTGTTGCTTGCTTCTGTATGATTTGAAAATAGCTTTTACATTTCTAAGTCATTGATAAAAGATCAAAAGGAGAAGAATATGTTGTGACATGTGAAAATTATAATAAATTCTAATTTCAGTGCCATAAATAAAGTTTCATTGGAACATAACCACACCCATTCATTTATGTATTGTCTACGGTTGCTGTTGCGCTAACATGGCAGAGCTGAGTAATTATAACTGAGATCATAGGGCCTGAAAAGCCAGAAATATTTACCATCTGGCTCTTTGAAGAAAAAGTTTGCTGACCCCTATACAATTCCTAAGGTTCTTGCCAACTCAAATCACTCATAATTTCTTCCCACTAACTTAATTTTAACTCCCTTTCTTTCCCTGATATTTAGGCTTCAAAAATTATGGAAACAGAACCTAAAATAAGAGAAGCTATATCAACATAGTGACATGGCAAAGCTGGGGATGGAATGCAGGCCAATTTCTGTGCCCTCCCCAGCTTTCTGTCTTATCTCTACTGGGATATCTTTTCTGGTGAACCTCTGCTCCTCCCCAGTGACCTTTCTTGCTTGGGCTCATTAAGGTAATTTCTCATAATCCCTGCCCACCACCCCCTCCGTTGTATTGCAATGATAGTAGTCCTTTAGATTTCCATAAACATGTCAAACTAAAGAAGGGTTTATGGCTTTATTTTACAAATGAAGGGTTTATGGCTATATTTTACAAATATAATAAACAAAAATTCCAATGGAATGGTGGTAGAATTAAAATCCTAATCTGACAGTTTCCTATCTGAAGCTATTACTCTTGTGTCCCTTGTCAGTGCCTCTTTTCAGAAATTTAAATGATTATTGTTAACATTTATGGAGCATTCATTATTAAATGTCGATGAGTCTTGAACTTGGAAAGCAGTATGTCATCACAGCCACAGTCAGACAACCTTCGTCTCTTCCATCACCTTCAACCCCTTTGCTGTTTGTGTTATCTGGGTACAGTTGCCTTGAAAAAATAGGTGTTCTCCTATAAATGTATAATCAAATAAAAACCATTGCCTGAAGTCTTTTATTTTTTATTACACACAAAATATATATATAACTCACACATATATAAGCTTGGTCCTCTGAACATAAGATTCCATAAATTATCGAGAGGTTTTAGGTAAATTCCCCCAAACGTCAAGTCCTACTAAGGGTGTGTAGAATATCTACTCCTAATCATAGCTCAAGAGCATCTTTGTTATTCTAGGGCGTGGCTCATCTCCTCTGTTAACCTTCTTAAGTGGACAACCAGATATTTTTGCAGATGTATCAAGGTCACAAGTATAATAATCAATCTCAACGAAACTCAAATTTGGACCTTCTTTTAATAATTAAAAAAAAAGAGAGGATTGATGTAATCTTCTAAAGGCCATAAGACTAAACTTGTTTAGTAATTTAAATTTAGTAAGTCATTAATAAATTCAGCAAATATTTATTTGTACCGTCTGGGCTCAGGATACTATGCCAAATACATGGAGTGTATGTAGAACATCGCAACATAACTGTAAAGGGCCCAGCAAATAAATGCCTATGAGAGTTTAGGGGCCCATTTTCTGGGTTGAACATGGACAGCTTCTTGGAGAAGACAGCACGTGAGCTGTGCCTTGTAGGCTTGGGAGGATTTCACTGGGAAATATAAAAGAGATATTTTTGACCTGGATGAAGATATAAGGCCTGAACAGAGGCCAACTGAAATGTGTTCCTGAAAATTCCGCTAGCAGATATTTTTTTTTCTGGGTTTATTACTAAATATAGAAAAAGAAAAAGGATAAAGTGTAGTTTTGAAGTCAGGATTTTTCTACATTGCTATTTCTCACTTCATATCTTTAAAGTTCAAGTGCCCTTTGAAGACATTGCTCTAAAGCTTTTACAAACTAATCTGAGGACATTTGTACCTAATTTATCCAGAGATGATAGGTCCTTGTACTGCACACATGGTCTACATATTCTGGATTGCTAAAGCTATTCTGATGATTATTTTTATTGGTTTTATGATGGTGATAAAAAGGAAGTGTGCTGCATTTGCAAAGATTTTTAAAACATTATTTATACCTAGGATATCTGGTCACATGCTCCTGAGTAATGCAAACAAGTGGATTTGACTAAATGTGTGGAATAATACAGGAGTAATAGAAAAGCTTTTGTCTGTCATCATGAGGAACACTAGGGCGGGAGGATTAGGGGAAAAGACTTTGAAAATCAGAGTTCTTGTTAGTGCCTCTTAATGGACTAACAATTTAGATCTAATTGATCACAGCTTTAATTGTCCATAATCTCTATATACTAGGGTAGCCTTGTGGGATATTACTAATCAAATTAAAACTAATTCAAAGCAATCTCCAATTACAGAATGTTTTGTCTCTCTTTCAGGCTTGGGGAGTCAGGGGCAATGTTGTGTTGATGACAGGCTGAGCCACGTGCCACACAGTATTAAATGGTTTTGAAAGCTCATTTTCATGGAGTTGTGCTGTGTAGTGGCCTTACGCAATTGCATCTAACAAAAAAAGAGACTGAAATTTTTTTAATTAAAATAAAATGATGACAACAGTTATGCTTCCATTTCAAACATATGAATCTGCCAAACCCTTCACATCAGGCTTCATTGTGGTCCCATCTATCTGCAACACTCAGAGTCAAGGAAAGAGTTACAGACGAATGTTTATGTCCCCCTGAATTCATATGTTAAAGCCCTATTTCTCCCCACCCCATGTAATGATATTAGGAGATGGGGATCTTGGAAGGTAATTAAAATTAGACACGATTTTGAGAGTGGAGCCTTCACGAGTGGGATTAGTGACCTTTTAAGAGTCCTAAGGGAGGGGGCGCCTGGGTGGCTCAGTCATTAAGCGTCTGTCTGCCTTTGGCTCAGGTCATGATCCCAGTGTCCTGGGATTGAGCCCCACATCAGGCTCCCTGCTCAGCGGGAAGCCTGCTTCTCCCTCTCCCACTCCTCCTGCTGGTGTTCCTTCTTTCGCTGTGTCTCTCTCTGTCCAATAAAAAAATACATAAATAAAATAAAAATCTTAAGAGTCCTAAGGGAGCTTGCTTCTCTCTGTTCTCTCTATGTGAGGATACAATGAGAAGACAGCCATCTACAAGCTAGGAAGCAGGCCCTCTCCAGACACCTGCTCTGTGCTTCCCAGACCCCTAGAACTGTGAGAAATAAATAGCTGTTGTTTAAGTCCCCTCGTCCGCGGAAATTTGTTACAGCAGGCCCGACTGAGTAAGACGGGAAGCGATGAAGATCCTTGCAAATACAAAGAACAGATATTTTTGTTTCTGGTCAGTGTCGAATCATGTGATTTTATTGCATTGGGTTGTAGACCAAGGAGAATATGAGAGGGCTTTCAGGACTCTTCTTTAATGGCGCAAGCCTTAGCCTAAAATCCCCATAGTCACTGCCGTGGGAAAACAATCCAGCCTTTCCCACACCTAACTCATGGCCAAATCCACCCAAATACCCTTTCTTGATGCATGGAAAATACTTCTCTATAAAAAGCATGTTTTAAGTAACAGGGAAAGGACATTATTTTGAAAATCTACTCAGTGATTTCTAAACACTGCTAAAAATGTCAGAAGAGATTGCAGGTTTGTGCCACATAGTAGCTAGGCCTTCCTTTTGGGCTGGTGGCAATTTTCACATCTGTCTCTAGTTGTTCTCCAAGATGAAACTTCTAAAACTTCAGTCCCCACAGCCTCCAAAATCCATCACCAACTTATTAGTTTTCAGAGAGGGTTCCCATGGAGGGCTAGAGAGTTTCTCTCACCTTCCTGCCATCAGTTCACATTTCCTTAAGCTACCTGTTACTAGGAGAGTGGCACCCTCCACAGATGTTCCCAAGCGCCCCATGTGTACCTACCTCTTAACTCTTCCCATGCTGTATTAAATCTGTCTATGTGCCCACATTGTACACATGACTATAGATTTCTTGGGGACAAAAACAATATCTTATTCACATAGTATCCCCAGGATCTAGCACATGGTACAGAGTCAGCCCTTGATGAATACGTTGAATGAATCTGTAACTCCCGTGTTTAGGGCCCAGTCCAAGCAACTTCTGTTCTTATGCTTGGGTTGGTTGGAAGCAGAATTCAGCTCATGAGTGCAGTCTAGAGCTCCAACTTCATAATGTACTGGACAAAACGGTTTTAACATCTCGTGCAGAGGAGGAAAAAACATTCACATCAAACCCTATCCGGATCATGAAATTCTTATCTTGATTAAACAATCTCTGATCTTCCCATCAAATTCAGTTTTCTCAATCAATTTGTCATCTTTTACCACCTCACTTTCACCACATCCTCTAAAAGGTCCCCACTGTTGTTTCTGCAATTCAGGTCATCCCTTCTGCTTGTACACCCCATTCAAACCAAGATGGCAAATTAGCTAAACAAGGATGATCTCATTTTCCTCAGTACACTAGAATATGCTGGGCTAAAGGAGCAGGAATTGGGAGGGGTCTGAATTGACCACAAATAATGGATTAATTAATGACCAATAGCATGCTAAAAATTAATTAGACAACACATTGTTTATCTATTCAGGCACTTCATCTTTTCTTCAAATCTAGCCTGTTCTATGCCTTCTTATTGCAAATTTTCCTGAACCTCAGCAAATATTTGAGAAATCTGTCAACAATTCCTCTAGTTGGGCCTTTTAACAATTTTAAAGAAGTTATCTTCTTTAAAATTACTTAAAGTTGTTGCCTTGGAGAAATAACTTCTAAGCTTGGGACCAGTCTCTTACCAAAAGTCTTTTCTTCCTTAATGAAGATGCTAAGATATTTTTCTGTAACTGACCAGTATTAGGTATTCTAGTGGAATTCCTGGGCACAGTAATGCAGAGGCATAATAATACCATCTACTTTATAGTTCAACTATGAGTACAAAGAGAGATACTACGGTTTCTAGCACATAGCAAACAAATACTAGTTTTTATTAATGATAATATTAATTAATGCCAATATTAATTAACGATTATTGCAATCTTGAAGAACTGTCTAAAGGATTTGGGCAAAGGGCCTTACAAAAGTGGTATACAAAGGATCCTTACTAATTATTAGCATACTATACCCACAACTCAAATTAAACTAATAGTCATTTTTAGTACAATTACTACTGCCACATCCTGAGGCATTTTGCCCTAGACCTTCTTTTTTTTTTAATTTTATTTATTTATTTGTCAGAGAGATATAGATAGATAGAGTGAGCACAAGTAGGGGGAGCAGCGGCAGAGGGAAAAGTAGGCTTCCTCCTGAGCCAAGAGCCCGATGCGGGACTTGATCCTTGGACCCTGGGATCATGACCTGAGCCAAAGGCAGATGCTTAACCGACTGAGCCACCAGGGTGTCCTGCCCTAGACCTTCTGAACATACTTGATTATGAAGAACATCAAACTCCCAATTCTCTAACAAGAAATTTGGTTGTCATTTTTCCAGTAAGTAGCAAAATTACATAGTTTTCTATTTCTTTCCTCCTTTTAGGGTATTTTATCGTCAGCTCAAAAGCAAGAATGAAAGTGTTAGAAGAAACTGATGTATCAGTGGCCAATCATCTTGGCTATAGACCTGAGTAGCTTTTTTCAGGAAACTTTTGAAATAAAACTAGAAAGAATGTTGAAGAAATAAAAATTTGATTTCGGGGACAAGAGGTTTTGTGGTTAATTCCACAAAGGCAAAGAGGCCTAGATTTCACAGAGATTTTCTGCATCCACAGAAAAAATGACAACAGTCTGAAGGTAGAGATCGAGTTCCACTCTTGTGATGTTGCACTAGGTTTTCCAGTGCAACAGAAGGGAAGCCAAGGAAAGACTGGCCCTTAAAGGACCATCTGGGAGATGTTCCCTGGAAAATCCAAGATTAGGGATCCTGCGTTTAAGTCATTTGTGGCTTAATTTAGTGGAGAACCTTATAAGACGAGACTTCTTAGTTCAAGGAAAGAAGGGCTTTAAAATCCTATAAACAAAGGCTTCTAGGAAATCAAATAGCTCTTACCAAACATTTGATGAATTAAGTGCCAATGATTTAGAAACATGTGGATTAAATTTCCTTTAAAGTGCACATGGGTTTAAAAGTTAAAAGGGAAAAACTTCCTTTATAAAAGTCATTTTGGGTTTTGTTAAACCCAATAAAAGGAGGCAGGTCTGTGTTTCCTCTCATGAACGTATCAATGTATTAAGTGTTCCAATAATAATCACTTATTGTTCAAATTCTATAAGACTCCTTGGGGTAAAGCCGAGAATGGAATTCTGTAATATGTTTAAGGCAAGGCTTAAGGAATATCTAAACCGACCAGGAAGATTTGGGTTTCTCTCACATGTGTCAAGAAATTGCAATACATAAAATTTCAGGACAAGTTCGGAACTAGATACAGCCACATATTCCCTAATCTTACGAAGAGTGGTTGTAATGGAAGTAAAACAAAGTGTGCAATCAGAGCTTGTGGAATTAGGTTTAGGCCTCTCCACTTACAAGCTGTGTAATCTTGAGAAAATAACTAGCCATCTCTGAATCATTCTCTAACAATATGTTGTGAGGATACTAAGCAGTACAGTGCACGTACAGACACCAGGTGAGCGGCTAACATTTTAAGAAGGTACATTTTCCCTTACATTTCAGCAATACCGAAAAGAATATAAATATATACCTACTTTCTAATCCATTGGGAACATTTAGAAGCTAACGGAAAATCAAAGAAAGGTAGTTTTCCTTAAGGTTCTCAGACTCACAGACTAATGATCTAGTAAGACCTCACGAATTCCCCCTTGGAGCTCTGTATTTATCATCTCTAAGACCATTATCCAAAATGTATTCCTTGAATCAACATTTTTAAAACATGATATGGTTTCAAAATAACACTGAATGATCAGAGAAGTTTGCAAAATACTGCACATTCTTGTAGAGAGTCAAGATGTTCCGTAGCATGTCAAAATCCCTCAGGAAAAAAAGCCGTGGGTGAATCAGGTAGCCCTTTTATTTTTAGATCTGTTAATACTATGGAACACACTTTGAGAAATCCTTTAAGAAAATGAGTTTTTTCCCCGTATAGATTGGCTTGAGTAAATAAGGTTTTCTTTTTATTTTCCCTAAACCCTAAAACAATTTCTTCAAGATCCAAGCTTCTAGAAACAAGAAAGTTTGTTTACTCTTCCAGTATTTAATGTGAAAACTGATGTTCCATTATCCGTATCTTAAGGATTTTATTTTAGCACATGGCCTGCATATAACAAGTACTTTAAATACTATTATAAACTTCGGTCTTTTAACTTTCTTTTCCTCTAAATATTTTCTTTATTCATGCCTCAAATAAAGTTGCTCTATACTCTCGACAATTCTAATTACCTTCTTTTCAGTCTCCTCCAGCTTTTTCTTTCTTTCTTGAAGTACTCAGATCAGAACAGCCCCTGATATACTTCAACTGTGGATGCGTTACACCCACAGACAAGATTTGCTGTTTTGTTTCTGATGATGGCCAGCACCTTGTAGACCTTCCCGGTGTCAACTCAGGAGGGAAGTGGATTTCCACCTTGGACTCTAGTCTGTAACTTACAGCTGCATCTCACTTTTGTTTTATTGAAATCTTGAATTAAAAAGGAAGCATAATGGAGCACCTGGGTGGCTCAGCCAGTTGAGCATGTGACTCCTGGTTTCGTCTCAGGTCGTGATCCTGGGGTCGTGAGATCAAGCCCCAAGTGGCGTCTGGCTCTGGGTTCAGCCGAGAGTCTGCTTGAGATTCTCTTCCTCCCTCTGCCCCTCCCCGTACTCATGTGCTCTGTCTCCCTCAAAACGTAAATAAGTAAATCTTTTTTAAAAATGAGGCGTACTGAGATCCCGGATATGCTATCATTTGAGGATACTCTATAAGATTTCTTTTTGAGGGGCTTTTGCTACATACTGCACGTGGCAGTTATTTGAAGCCAACATTTTTTAAAAACTCTGGCTTTACTGATCTGCCTTTGCCATGGCCTCCTGCCTTTTGCTCTTTCCCCATGCCTATTTAAAATCCTACTCTCTTTATCAAACTTTGTCAAATTATTCCTCCCTTTTCTCTCATTCATAGCCCCTATTGTTATCCCTTATATATTTAATTAGACATTATTCACACAAGAGAATCCTCAAAAAAACTTCCACATCATATAAATTTCATATGAATATGAAATTCCTATGTATTATCTCTTTCCTTTTTTTAAGATTTATAGGGCATATTAGTACATAACGGGTCTGAGAAGTCCTGCAGAAAAAGAAGCCTGGCGAACAAAGATTTGCTCAGTATTTTCAAAGGATTTGATCACTGTACACTCTTTCTTAATTAATATCCAGTTTAGGAGGAGAACAGTTAAAGACTTATGTTAAGAAGTTTATTATCTCCTTGTGTACAACACAGTGCCTGGCACTCAAAAAACACATGGAAAGCTTTTGTAAGTCTTTTTGGAGTTCAGTGAACACAGAACAATTAAAGAGGGAAGTACAGGACCTGAACCTTGCTTTTGGGATGCTAAGTGGCAGACAACAGAACCCAAACTTGTTAAATTAAAGCAGAAAAGAAATTTTTTTAAGGATATTAAGTAGCTTCCAGCATCTCTGGGATAAAAGTTTGGAGACTACATAGCCAGGAACATCCTAGAATGACAGAAATGCTCTCTGTAGCTGTGATTACAAACATTTTTCAAATTTATCATTATTGTGCTCTTTTAACACTTCTTTTTTAACAGTAGAAGTATGGTATCGTGGCAGAGACCTAGATTTGAATCCCAGCTCTTTCTAAGCCTCTGGGAAAGTCGGCCATCCAATCTGAGTTGTGTAGAATAATGATCATAGAACTCGCTTTGGAGGGCTCTAAAGAGGCTGAAATCAGAAAAATATATGTACACAGTAGATGATCCAAAAAAGGTAGCTATGTTATTCTAAAGAGAAATGTGTTTCTAATTCAGGGAATAAGTCTTTAATCACTTGAAAAACACTGATGGTCCAAGGACAAGGGGGCACTTCTCCAACCCGCTCTTGGCTCATCATGCCTTGGAGGCAGAGGTCTCTCCTTAATACCCAACATCAGAGAATCTTCTATGATTTCCCTCCTTTTAGGGAGAAGGCTGAATGTTTGGACTAGATCATTTTGACTTCAATTTTTTAAATGATTTATTGATTCTAATTAAAAAATTTTTAATGTATAGCAGAAACTAGTTAACTTTAATTTAGAACTGACATTTACATCCTGCCTAAGAAGCAGGAATCCAAGGTGGACAATTCATTTTCATTTTGGCGAAAAGCATCATTTAAATGTCAGAAAACTGCATATTTAACATTTGCAGTAATTAAGGGACTTTAATTTAATAATAAATCTCTCTGTCTTTATCTATTTACACACTTTCCTCTGTCCTGGTCTGGCACTTTCCTTAGTGAATCAACTATCACTAATTGCTTCTTTTTGAAGTGTAAATATGTTTTAATTCTTCTTACAGGCCAAGTAGCACGTTTACTATTTAATTGGTAATTACCTTTTCCATGAATTACTTCCTTTTGGGGGCTTCTCTCAGGGGAGCAAAGAATTTTGTTTATACTTTGCCACTGTGGAAATCAATCTCCCTCTAATTCTGAGGGAGCTGGCTTCAGGACATCCACCTCCAACAGGCTTTCCTCCGAAAGCCACATTCCTCTCAACTGCAAATGCAGACAGTACAGTAACCCACAGGGATACACTGTGGATGAGGATGGAAAGAGCACGAAAAGACTTTGTGATTTTAATTTGCCTTACATTGCAGTGTACACGTTTAATATTAAAAATGTGTAGCTGAACGATGGTTGACTTCCATTGAAGGGTGCAGGTCATTGAGGTCTGTCCTAAGGAAGATTAGCCGAAGTGCTGGTTACCATATCCCACTCTTACGCAGTTTCAATAAGGTTAATGAAGTCATGGGAGGGAACACGAGCTCAGATGCCCTTTGGAGAGTTTAAGGTCAACTTAAACATCCTGGATGGAGCACGAGATAATAATTTATACTAAAACTCAATCAATAAAATATCAACACAGTTTTCTGATATTCTGGGATACACAATAAATGAGGAGCAATATAATGTAGCCTGCAGTGAATTTTACTCTTTAGCCTCTTACTTTAAATGATGATTCTTTTTATTTACTTAGATAATGCATACATATGACACGAAGTTGAGGAGAAGCAGACAAATATTCAGTGATAAATTAATCTCTGGCTGAACTCCCTCAGTCACTGTAACAACTATTCTCTCTTTTCTTCTATACTCTTCTGGGGATAATCTGCACACATATGAGCATATAAGCTTACATATTCTTTTGTTTTTCACAAACGACAGCATAGTATACATGCTGCCTGTACCTTATTTTTTTTTCACTTGACAATGTTTCTTAGCTATAGCATACACATGGAATAAAGCCATTTTTTAAAAAGATGTTATTTATTTTAGAGAGAGAAAGAATGCGTGAATGCACTCAGGAGTAGGGGAAGGGACAAATCAGGAGGGAGAGGGAAAGGGTGAGAATCCCAAGCTGAGCATGGAGCCCATCTTGGGGCTCAATCTCATGACCCTGAGATCATGACCTGAGCCAAAACCAAGAGTCCAATGCTTAACCAACTGAGTCACCGAGGCGGCCCTGGAATAAAAACTCATCTTTAGGGGTGCCTGGGTAGCGCAGTTGTTAGGCATCTGCCTTCGGCTCAGGGCGTGATCCCGGCGTTCCGGAATCGAGTCCCACATCGGGCTCCTCGGCTGGGAGCCTGCTTCTTCCTCTCCCTCTCCCCTGCTATGTTCCCTCTCTCGCTGGCTATCTCTCTGTCACATAAATAAATAAAATCTTTTAAAAAAAACCTCATCTTTAATGGCTTCTTTGAATTCCATGTATGGATTTACCATAATATACTTAATCTATTAAATTAATTAAACAAGGAGACCATTACACTGAAGTTGCTCTAATGCCTACCTAAGTAAACGAAAAACCTAAGCCTGTAAATGCCTCAAGGTTGCAAAACTGAAACTTAAGGACAACCAATCATCAACAGCCAACGAGGTTATAAGATATAGTCAATCAAGAATTCCCATACTTTACTTCTGCCTTTTCTCTCTAAAATCTCTCCCCCAGCTCCTGCTGGTAGACAGCTCAAAACCACTTTTAGTTGGCACTATCCTGTTCAAAAAGAGTTTTGATCAGATGGAATCTTAAATTTTTAAATATGTCTCAGTTTATCTTTTAACACCTGTTTGCCATTGAGATTCATATTGCTTCTAACTAATCCCTATAAAAAATACTATATAGTGAGTATTCTTGATTATAAATTATTTCATTCCTGTGTTAGTGTATCTGTAAAATAAACACCTAGAAGTAGAGTTGCTTGATCACTGGTTACATGCTTTTAAAATTTTGACTGAGGTCACGATATTGCCGTCCATGAAAGTTGTAGGCATTTATACTCCCACTAACAGTTTAGATGCTTCTTTCCCCACAAGAGAGCCTCACTGTTATTTGTGTGCCAGTACCGTGCCATTTTACTCATAATTGATCATTGTACCATTGTACTGGTAACTGGTAAACCCAGTTTTCCTTAATTACTCTTTTTTCCCCCCAGATTTTCCTGGCTATTCTTGACAATTCATTTTTTTATATAAATTTTACTTTGTCACATTTAGGTCTAAAATAAATCCTGCTTGTATATTTATTGAGATTGAGGTAAATACACAGGTCAACTTACCAAAATTAGCATATTTTTTGAAAATTAGCATATTATTGCATTGAGTTTTTCTACAAGAGAAAATATTCTTTGTCTTTTTTTAAAACTCTTCTTTTATGTTTCTTGATAGTGTTCAACAAAATCCAGTATCTGATCCTGATTAAAACTCTCAGCAAATTAGCAGTAATAGTGAATTTTCTCAATCTAATAAAGGGTATCTACAAAAAAGCTATAGTTAACAGTATAGTTAATGTCAAATGACTGAGTGCTTTCCCCAAAGATCAGGAGAATGACAAAGATCTCTTACCACTTCTTATTCAACATTATACTGGAGGCCTGCTCAGTACAATAAGCTAAGAAAAAGAAATGAGAAATTCAGACTGTAAAGAAAGAAGTAAAGCTATCTTTATTCACAGATGATGTGATCATTGTGCAGAAAATCCTACAGAATCTATAAGAAAACCACTAGATAGAGGGGCACCTGGGTGGCTCAGTTGTTAAGTGTCTGCCTTCGGCTCAGGGCGTGATCCCGGAGTTCTGGGATCAAGCCCCACATCGGGCTCCTCTGTTGGGAGCCTGCTTCTTCCTCTCCCTCTCACCCTGCTTGTGTTCCCTCTCTCGCTGGCTGTCTCTCTGTGAAATAAATAAATAAAATCTTTAAAAAAAAAAAACCCACTAGATAGAATACATGAATCTAGCAATGTTGCAGACAACAAGATACATATACAAAGTCAATTGCATTTCTGTGTACTAGCAATGAAAAATCAGAAATTGAAATTTTAAAAATTTACAATGGCATCAAAAAACCTGAAATACTTAAGGATAAATCTGACAAGTGATGTGTAAGACGTGTACACTATAACTACCAAACAATTTGAGAGAAATAAAAGAAAACTTAAATAAATGGAGAGAGATACCATTGCCATGGATCTGAAGACTTAATACTGTTAAGATTTCAATTGTCCCTAAGTTGATATATAGATGCAATGCAATCCAAATCAAAATCATAGCAGGCTCCTTTTTTTTTTTTTTTTTGCAGGAATTGAAAAAGCTCATTCTATAATCTATATAGAAATATAAAAGGCCTAAAATAGGCAAAATGACTCTAAAAAAAGAACAAATTTGTAGGACTTAGACTATCTCATCTCAAGGTATATTTATAAACTTAGTGTTTTCAAGACAGGGTGGAATTGGCATAATTATATGTAAGTTGATCAGTGGAACAGAATAGAGAGTCCAGAAACAGACCCACATATTTGCTGGCAATTAATTTTTGGCAAAGGTGCAAAAATACTTCAGTGGAGAAAGAATAGTTTTTCAACAAAGGGTGCTACAACAATTGAATATGTATGAGCATCAGTGAACTCAAAATGGATCATAGAAATAAATCTGAAACCTGAAATATAAACTTCTAGAAGAAACTACAGGAGAAATCTTTGTGACTTAAATATAAATTTTTTTATACACACACACCAAAAATATAATACATAAAAGTGAAAAATGATAAATTGGACTTTATTGAAACTAAGAACACCTGCTCTTTGAATGATACTGTTAAGAGAATGAAAAAACAAACCACATACTGGGAAAAATATTTGCAACTCTCATATCTGATAATAGATATGTATCTAGAATCTGTGAAGAAGTCTCTGAACTCAGAAATAATAAAGCAATTTTTAAAAATGAGAAACCAACTTTTAGGAAGCTAAATCTAGAAGCTAGAAGGTAAGCCTGGCTGAGACAGAGAATGGAATCTAAGCAATCAATTATGACAAATCCTTTGTGGTTTTATTTCATTTTTTTGTTTTATCTGTAAACATTCTAGTATATGTCCTTAAATAATAAGGACTCTTTTAATAAAAGATAACCACTATACCATTATCACGTTTAGGAGCAATTCCAATAGATAATTCAAACACAATAGTTGTAATATATACCCACTATGTGGCACACATTTTAAAGAAGTTGTTGAACTCACAGGAGCTCTATAAGATAGATATTAAAATGCCCTCTTCAAAAATAAAGAAATTGAGGTATAAGAACACTAATAACATGTTCAAGATCATGCAGCTCAAAAAATTGCAGAACTTGGATTCAAACCCAAATGTGTCTAACTTCAATATGTCATGATCTTTCCACTGCGGTATTCAGTCTTTTAGTAATTGAAGAAGTAGTGGAAAGTAAGCAAAGAATGTTTTTCCAGTTCCATGCTATATTAATTAGGCTATGGACTAAGCTCCTAAAACTATTTCAAACACGACAGAAACCTTTAAAAGCATAAATAAGGTATGGGACACCCGGGTGGCACAGTCAATTAAGCATCTGACTCTCTCAGGGTTGTGAAACTGAGCCCCACAGCAGGCTCCATACTCAGCGTGGAGTCTGCGTAAGATTCTCTCTCCCTCTCCCCCCATTCTCTGTCTCTCCCCCCAACTAAAAATGAGTAAATCGATCTTTAAAAAAGAAAAAAGCATAAATAAGATGGACATTCATTTCTCTCTCACTAAGCAGTAAAGAAAAAGGTCTTCTAAGACTGTTACGACAGCTCTGTTCCATGAAGTCATCAGGTACCTAGACCACTTCTATCTTATTGCTTTACTAGACTGATTTCCACATCTGTATGAGTCAAGCTAGCTCATAAGTACTGCTTCTTGCTCATGGGAAGAGGAAAGAGAGCAAGCTGATTCCTTTTATCAATTCAATCCAGAAACTAGACAACTCTCTTGCACTCTCATCCAATGATTTTAGTTTCATGAACACACATAGCTACAAAGAGGCTGAGATATGTCTTCTCCAGCTAGACACCCAAAAAATTCAACTTCTAAAAGGAAGAAAAAGTGGTTATTGAGGGGCACTTAATTATCAGCTTGCTGTTCTTTCTCTAGTCATGTGTTCTTGACACAATAGATCTGACTTCTACTATGGTGTGACATTGGGACACTCATGGCTATCAGCTCTATGACCTTGTGAAAATTGGCCAACCTGAGTGGTTGCTCCATAGCTCATATACTCTCATTTCTTGTGCTCTGTTTCTTTTCTAGCCCAAAGCCAGAAAATGGTAACATTTTGAGCTTGGAAATCTCAAGTAATAGCTATAACTATTTGTATGCTATGTTGTACATAGCCAGCAATTCTACTGGGGAAGGGACTGAGTGTAACAAGTTGGTCTTGGCCTTTCATCAAGAGGAAGACACCAAGATTAAGTACCAGACTTCAAAATTTTTAACAACTAATTTATTAATGGGTAAGAAAATTAGACCAAGGAGAGATATGCATTGAAAGCTGAAGCAATGTCTCAATCTAAGCTAATCCCAATTGCCATTTCCATGATAATTCACAATTATTTATAGATCATCCTTTCTTCCCATAAAGATCAGCGGCTAGAGAAAAATCAAGATGTATTCAGAGTACCCTCAAAAGCAATCCAATATTAGAGTTATTCAGAGTAGATTCTAATATGTTTCTTGTCTTAAGGCCAAGGAACTTCACCATAATGATTACATCAGGCTCTCCTTTCAAAACCCATTTACTTCCTAAACGTAAGAGTAATGTCTGAAAAACAGAGGAAGCCCTCAATTCTGAAAGATAGAAAACTCTCAATTTCCTCCTGAGTAAACATAGAACTAATTTAACCACAAGATGGGAGGCCCAACTTACCATACCAGAATAATTAAATCATAGTCTCAAAGACGTTTCAGTAATATAATGTAAACAAGTACAAGATGGCTACACACTAATTTCCTGGTACTAATTTTATAGTGTGGAAATTATAAATATGGAGACAACTTATATTTACTGGGCAATAACTTCAAAAGAGGATCTCTAAAAAAGGACTTGGTTTCTAGAAGTGTATTCAGGATTCCTATGGAGCAAGGGTGGGGTTCAAAACTCAACTGTTGGAAGTCTGGGAGCGATGGAAGAAAGGGATAGGATGTGCCATTGAATATGAGAGGGATGTTTTGAATCTAAGAGTTTATTAACTCCATCTTTGCTTTCTGCTCAAGTAAAATTTTTCTAAGATATAACCAACATCTTTCAGAGATTTGAGTCATTATTCCATTCATCTTCTAGTACAGTTTTGTTATACAACTGTATAACACATATATGACAAGCCATGATGTCATGTATGATGCTGCTGGCAGATCTGAGTAGATCAGAAGTGACTCTAGCCACTGGCAGAGTGAGCGTAGAGCTATGGGAGCCTGTTTTCTGCCATTGTTCTAAAGGGCAGGCTGGCTGTCTCAATTATTTTTCCTTGTGTTAATAGTATTACTCTACTTTCATGTATGTGGTGAAACATCCTACTAGATCAGAGGCCACAAACTAGTGACTGACAGGCAAATTCACACAAAGTCATGTTGTGATGGCCAGCAGGGTATTTATTTCTTTAAATTTGAATTGATTGTTTTAGTGGATTTTCATCATGCTTTCTGGTCACCCATTTCCTTCGAATACTCCTTATTCTTCCTTCCTTTCCTTTCTTTTCTTTTCTTTCCTCCTTCCCTCCCTCCCTCC
>NC_048231.1:87426836-87548058 GCF_002007445.2 Ailuropoda melanoleuca | reverse complement strand
CCTTCCTTCTTCCCTTTCTTTCCTTCCTTCTTTCTTCCTTCCTTCCTTCCTTTCTTCCTTCCTTCCTTCCTTCCTTCCTTCCTTCCTTCCTTCCTTCCTCCTTCTTTATAAGTCCTTATCTTTTCCAGAGAGAAGACTGATTGATACTCTTTTCCCCAAGCTTCCTTGAAGCAATAGTATGGGTTCTCCCAGTCAAATACACTAAAGTGGACTTCACTTCAGAAATAGGCACTGAAAGAAATGCTATCTAACTGGGGCTGTCAAAAGCAGTGGCAGAAGTTCCTGTCTAGTAGGTAGCATGGATGATGTGAATTTAGTGCTCACACCCAACGGTAACTATAGTAGGCTCTTCACTAGGCTAGCTCTGCAGTATATTTTGGGTGCTGTTTTTGGCTGCATAATCTCTGAGACTGTCTTAATCTGTTCAGGCTGCTGTAACAAAATATCACTTACAAACAATAGGAATTTATTTCTCACAGTTCTGAAGACTGGAAGTTCAAGATTAGGGTGCCAGCACGGTCAGGTTCTGGTGAAGACCCTTTCCCGGGTTGCAGACCACTGACTTATGGCTCTGTCTGCATATGGTGGAAGGAGCAAGCAAACTATCCCTGGCCCCTTTTATAAAGGCAGTTACTGCATCCTGAGGGCTCTGCCCACAAGACCTACCCAAAGGCCCCACTTCCCAATACCACCTTAGGAGTTGAGATTTCAGCATATGATTGGGGCAGGGCACAGACATTCAGACTATAGCACTGATTCTCTCCTCTTCTGGAGCCTATCCAACTCATAAATGTTCAACCTTAAAAAATTGAGAGCATTGACCCCAAATTTCTGGTTTATTTTGGAACAGCAGATGTAGCAACCCTGAGTTTATATTCCTATAGGTCAACATTCAGCAGGACCACTCATACTAGGCTGTGATAGTGTGATTTATAATAAGAAATATATATTTGATCTTCATCCCTGCTTTTGGCACAGAGATCCTAAAGCTCATGAAATTTTCCAAATGATAAGAGCTATGGGAACATCTTTTATTATGATATTCGATCTCTTGTCCTCAGTTCCTGAAATCTTTTCAGAGCCATAATGGTGAAATGACTATCTTGTTATTCATAACAAGCCCCTTTCCATCACAACTAGGTTTATGTTAATGAGGTGACTGTTGGACAGCACCTAAGGATGGAGATTCGTTGTCAGGGAAACTGACCATCAATAGAGGTTTGAAATTTCCATCCCACCCTCTCATTTCCTGGTAAGGGAGAGGACTGGAGGCTGGATCAATCACCAATGGCTAAAGTCAATTAATTACACCTATGAAATGAAGCCCCATAAAAACCCATAAAGAGGGGGTTCAGGGAGCTTCCTGGTTGGGGAAGCAGAATACTTCCAGATATCACCATGCCAGGTCCCAAAATCCAAGGGGACAAGAGCTCTTTCATTCAGACTTTGCCCTGTGTATCTCTTCATCTGGCTGTTGATGTGTATCCTTCAGTATCCTTTGTAATAAACTAATCATATAATGAGTAGATGGGTTTACTGAGTTCTGTAATCCTTCCCCTGGCAAAGTAATCAAACACAAGGAGAGGGTCATGGGAACCTCTGATTTATAGCCATTGAATCAGAAGCACAGGTAACAACCTGGACTTGAGATCTGCATCTGAAGTAGAGGGCAGTCTTGTGGGACTGAGCCTTTAGCCTGTGGAATTTGACACTAAGCCTGGGTAGATAGTGTCAGAATTGAGTTGCATTGTAGCACACCCAGCCAGCATTGGAGAATCGCATGGCAGTGTGAGGAAATCACCCCACCACACGCACATACACACGTACACTGAAATTGGGCTGCTGAAGCCTTTCTTACGGGCACATGTCATGTATTTTTACATGTTTACTCTTTGTATTTCAATGTTTGACTCTGGTGATAGTTTCCCACGGGCCCCACCATTCTCTATAATCATAATATCTTCTCAGAGGATATATTTATAGCACCTGATGCCTTGACCAACTCAAAAGTGTAGTATTTTTATTAATTTCTTTTTAATGAATGTATTTTTTCATAGCCTGGGTCAATAAAATAATCTTGGAGAATTGAAGTTGCTTGAGAAAAAATAGGGAAGGAACAAAATAAACCATCGCGTCGATTATTCACGTTGCAGAAGCTAGAGAGCATGTCGTGTGTATCATGGAAGGCGCCAATGAATATGAAATTACTCATTCACTTATTCATTCACTCAGAAAACGTGTATTTGCTACCTAGGCACAGTGCTTACGGTTACGTTCTTATAACGACCCAAATGTTTCTGAATTATTTGTCCCAACTTGTCTATCCTGAGCTCAATTTTTGAGAAATTAACAAATAAAATGATGGGGAAGAGGTAAGGAGACAGGAGAGGAGAAGAAGGGAGAAGAGGGGTAAGAGGAGAGGGGATAGTATAAAGACTTTATGCAAAATGTGAGGATCCAAAGATTATTAGTTGTCTTCTTGAGGAAGTATGGGCTCGAAGTGGTTCCTTGAACTGGTCTGAACCACACTTCTCTATCAAACTGCCACAGATATATCTAATTGTTAATTATGTAGATTGATAATAGAGCCCAGCCACAGTAAACCAATTAGATCATATTTAACTGTCCCATCATTAAAAACTGCCTTCTATAAGGTATGGTTGTTTCAATAGTCAAAAAGGCAAAACCTATTGTTATAAAAATCTTAGTACCCATGGTGGAAATCTAAATAATAGATGGTAGAAAGGTGAGTCTAAGTAAACTATACACAGTGACAGTGACACTTCACAAATCAGTCCACTGGTAGATAAAACTAGTTTATTATTAATAGAAACACTTGTTGTCTTCTTAAATCGTTAATCATTCACCATAAATACAGTTTATATTATGCATTTACTTTGGAGTCAGATATGGGCCTTGCAACTTGACAATGATTTTGTGGTCTTGGGTTAGTGACTTATTAACCCTGGGTTTCAGTTTCCCTATCTGTAAAACAGAGATATAATATCTATTGTGAAGGCTTTAATAAGAAATAAATATGAAGAGTAAATATGCCAAAGTGGATTGACGTGGAACAGCATGCCCTAACCTCCCTCCACGCACATACACACTCACACAGACACCATCCTCCCCGACTCAGAAATTCTGCCTAAGGCCTCAGTACCAATAAAAGTAAATTGTTAAAATACAGCCACATGACTTCTGGTTAAATATAGCCTAATGAACACGGGCATTTAGTGTCAGTCCTTCCCAAACTTTCATCAAAATAAAAGGATAAAATTATATAAGCCCGTAAAGGCAAACTGAACAGAAGATTCAAAAGAGACTAAGAAGTGTCACCAAATGTTAGAAGATAGGAAGCAGGTAGGATGGTGAGAATGGAAATCACAGAGGAGAAGATTACAATATAAATGCCAGACGGTGATAATATGCAAAGCAAGTGCATTTGTCAGATAGAAACCTAGAAGGCATCAAGAAATATAAACACCTAATTTGATGGAATGTGGTAGAAAAGGAATGAGGAAAGGACTAAAAATAAGTGGATTGGTTAAAAATTTAGATATATAACAGTCCCCTCCCCAAGCTAGACAATGAATCCATTGCCACATTAGGGATTTATTCATTTGGTGGTGAGGGGAACTAACTGGGAAGGCCTCAGACTTGGCGACCCAAAGCTCAGTAGAGGGCAGTGAATCATTGCCTGAATTGAATGGTAAGGCACTCACCCCTGCCCCTTCTCCCAGAACTTTAGCTACCAGGTAGGAGACTGGAGGATTCTTCTGAGAAGCTGCAAGCCTAAGAGGGGAAAAACTTCTGTTGCTTATCCTCCAACAAAAAAAGCTATTCTACCCTCAAATCACACTACCACAAAATCTACCACTTAAATACAAAATGATAGCCCAAGACCACAGGAACTTTGAAGATGGCCAGCAATGTGAAGGACAGAACCCAAAACAAAGAGGAAAGAGGACCTTAGAGGAAAACAGTGGAAGAAGCCGAAGAAAACACCAACAAGCTATCTCTGACATAGTTGATATGATAAAGGAAGACAATGCACACAGGAAACAATAATACGATGCTCTATTTCAAAAATGAAGAGAGAACATGAAAGAGCTTTGATTTTAAAAATGGGATAGTGAAAACATAACCTAGCAATAAGACCAATAAAGTCCTAGGGGTAGGATAAAAAGACAGTGAAATGTTCCCAGATATTTCACAATATTAATATCTTCTAAAAAAAATGTTGAGGGGCCTGGGTGGCACAGCGGTTAGGCGTCTGCCTTCCGCTCAGGGCGTGATCCCAGCGTTATGGGATCGAGCCCCACGTCAGGCTCCTCTGCTTTGAGCCTGCTTCTTCCTCTCCCTCTCCCCCTGCTTGTGTTCCCTTCTCTCGCTGGCTGTGTCTATCTCTGTCGAATAAATAATAAAATCTTTAAAAAAAATGTTGAATACAAAGACTTAGGAGTCAGATGGCACCTAATTTTTAGGAAGAACATTGGAAGCTAGAAGATACTGGAACAATTCAAACTTCCAAGAGAAAATGATTTCTATAGCTAACCAATCAAACCAACATGAAGTCAAAATAAAGGCAAATCTAGAAAGTATCAAATAGCTTACCCCTCACATGACTGTTAGAAGAAGCTACTAAAAGAGATAGCTCCTCAAAACAAGGAAATAAACTTAGAAGTAAATGTGGCATCCAACAATAAACAGCAAAGAAGAGAAATCTCGAGACAATATTTGTCTAAAGAAAACTAACCACAGATTAGAGAAGGAAATGGGCATGTAAAGTATGCGGGTGACCAGGGAAAACATGAGATTGATGAATTGCTGTGTTTATGAGTTTGAATTAAAATAGAAAACCAACAAAAAATAGCTGTGTGTTGTTTAAAAGAAACAATTTTCAAATAAAACAACACAAAATTTAAAAATAAAAGATGATTAAGAGATATTTCACACAACTCAAAAGAAAACTGCATATTGATATCAGACAAGATATAATTATGGCAAAAAACACCAAGAGAGGGACGCTCTTAAAAATAAAAGGTGTAGGGGCGCCTGGATGGCTCAGACGGTTAAGTGTCTGACTCTTGATTTCCACTCAGATCATGATCTCAGGGTCCTGGGATTGAGCCCCCAAAACAGGCTCTGCATACAGTGGGGAGTCTGCTTCTGGTTCTCTCCCTTTGCCCCTCCCTGATGCTCACACGTGCTGGAGCGTGCACACGCACTCTCTCTCTCTCTCTCTCTCAAATAAATCTTTAAGAAATAAAAATAAATAAAAGGTACAGTTCACTGATTAGCTACAACAATCACATGCTTGTCTTCGCTTAAAACCTAAGCCTAAAAAATTAAAGCAAAAACCGACAGAATTCTAAGCAGAATATAATACATCCACAATCATAACAAATAAAATAGATGAATATATCGAACTCTGCACCCAACAAATAAAAAATATACATTTTTAAGTATGTGTAACACACGTATAAAATTGACCCAGTACTAGGCCATATGGAAAATTTGAAAAATATTATAAATGATGGAATCTGTGTCCTATGACAATGACTGATATATAGTTAGCTGGTGTTTAAAAGCATCATCTCATTTCTTGACAGAGAATGCAAATCGACCTCTTTGGATTTTTTTTTTTTTAAGAAATCTGTATTTCTAGAGAGTAAAATATTGGCATTGTAGAGAGGGAATATGTTGCAGTTCTTAGTAGCTCGCGCTCTGTCGATAATTAGAATTCTGACTGGGCCTAGTTGAAGCAAGGCACTAAATTCAGAGCTTCAGTACCCCTTTTGTAGAATTTGGATGTGGGGCCATTTGTGTCCACAGTCCCTTCCAATTCTATGTCTTATTTATTGCTTATCAATTTAAAAGTCCTGCCTATCTTTCCTTCTCTATCTCCCTGAATTTGTTATCCAAAGAACTAATGTGGCTGATTTCTAAGTAATAAAACGCATCCCGACCCATCCCAAAGTAGGTTGAAAAGACACTGTCAAAAAGTTTTCACACTGAGCACATAGGGATGTCACCAAGTATAGAGGGCAAGCCTAAATAAAACATACCACAGGGTGAGAAGCTGTCAACCCAGACTCAGTAGCACATACATTGTGTAAATGGAACACAGATTGAAAGAAGGTAATTTCTGAAATGCCACTCAGGCATTAAAGATGGCCTCTGGGGGTCAGCAATTTCTCCAGAAGGGAAAGAAGCATGCTATCTTGATCTGGAATAGTCCTGGCATTCTCCTAAAACTTCCTCCCCAAGTTTAAAGCCTTAATATCCATTCAAACTGTCACAGTCCTCCAATTATCTCTGGTACAAAATATACCACAGTTCAGTACTGTAAGACATTGTGTGGCTTATAAATGACTAGGTTTTGCCCTGACTGATAACATTTTCCTAAAGTCAAACAGACTCCTCTTTTGTCTCTCTGCTTTTCTCAATATAGCTGCACTTTATTTCAATACTTCTCTTGTAATTGAGCAATTCCATAAAATCAAATAAAATGATTTATAATGGAATGATTACTCCAGGGTAACATTTCAAGTGAAATTAAGATTGAAATCTAATTTAAAAGCTTTAATGTAAATGGGTCATTAGAGGAGGCTCTCCGGGGAATTTGCAATTAAACTAAAGTGACAAGGGTTTTGTAGGGGTGATAGACCTAAGGTGTTACAATACTGATACATGCTCATTTTGGATGCAGCTAGCCTTATCACAACTGCTCAACAAGATCAGAGTCGCTGAGTGAAAGCTGCAATCAAAGTCCAACAAAATCATCCCAACCCATTACAAGAATTTCTCATGAAAAGGGAAGTTCTGATTTATGTAAGGGCTTTAATGAATTCAGTATGTTTAATTGACATTAATTAATCTAGTTAACTGTTGTTAACCATCTCCATATTATTTTCACATCCATATCTTACTTTGATTAACTATAACTATTCATTTAACAATAACTACATTTTCTATTGATGCAATCTTTAATATATAATTTGCTACTGCATAATCTCGAAACATAATAATAGAACACTTCTTCTTTCCTCCTGGCCTTTTTGCATCCAGCACATCTCCACTTTCAGAGGCTTCCTTTGGACTGTATGCTTCTTTGACAATTAATCGTTTACTTTATTTCCAAATTCCTTTTATTTTTGTTCTTAGATCTTCTACTGATAGTTAACCTTCCAGGTGAATAGGACCCGGTTCTCCAAAAAGAAACCATGTTCAATTCTTTCTTGAGTCCCCACAGTGCTTGGAATACTACATCACCCATAATAAGGGTAATAAATATTTGATCTTATTAACAATAATAACTACATTAATAGTTAACTTTTATTGATCATTTAAAATAGGCAGGATTTTGTTCAGTCCTTACTGTAAATTCCCTCATTTAAGCCTGACAGTTACCCTAGATAGCAGAAATAGTGTGATCTCTATTTTAAAGATCTATAAACTGAAGATTAGAAATGTTTCAGTAACTTGTCCAAGGTCACAAGGCTAATAGGTGGCAGATCCAGAACTTAAAAAACCACAACTACATATTTCCAAAGCCCCTAGTCGTACCCATTATGCTACACAGCTGAGGGTTGATATTGGATATGATCAACAGGAGAACCAAGGTTATGATGGTCTCTTCCTATTGTGTATATCTATACATCTGATTGATTTTGTATAGCACCAGATTTAATTGGTTGCAGCTCTTCAAAGCTGGACTCATTCAAAAATGATAAAAATAAAATTCCTGAGCCATCCAACAAATGTTTCCAAATGTTTAGATTTATTTTTATGAAGGTTTTATAAAAATCAATTTCAACTTATATGCTTTATTTTTGTGGATGACAGAGATTTGAAGAGCTTATTGAGAGAAGTGGCTGAAGTTTTACTTATTGCTTTTGAAACTCTCCAATTTTATATATATGACAGCTTTTTGCAGAAGCAGCAACATGGATGGCTCGCAAACCATGCTTTTTTCTTGGATATCACACATAAGGTAAGGGCCTAGAGACTGGAGAGGTGTTCAGATCATGAACTACATAGCTCAATAGCAGATAATCAAGCGATTGCACAAACCACTTCAAGGAAGGGAATTTGGAGAGAAAATAAAGTCTGAGGACATATACTTTCTTGCTCTCCTCTTACAACAGATACAATCTTTCTTTCAGACCATCAAAATATTTATCTCCTTCATTTTAACGTCAAATTCGTCATCTTGCATAGATTTAGTTGATATAGCAGTGGGGATGGGAGTAGATTAATCTAGGGTAATAGTTTCCAGAAGGAAGGAAAGATCCAACAATGAGCACCTAGATAGTCAGAAAAAAACTGGAAATTCCTTTTAGCTTGTTCTGCTAGAACCTCACATGAGTATCGTTGGTCTCAGAGGATAGTCAGGTATACGCCTGCTCTCTGAAGAATGAGCATGGATTGGTTCTGATGGTCAGAGAGATGGTGCTTGGATAGCAGTAGTCACATCTTAATTCCACCCAGAATGATTTTTGGAAAATTATGTTTTATGTTGTGAGAGACACAAAGGAAATCTAGGAAAGATATTGCATTTAACAACCATGGCCTCCAAGCCAGGTGTGATCTGGCTTGGCTCTCTACTCCAGCCATTCTAGCTATCCATGCCTCCTTGAATACATCAAACTTCTTCCTGCCTTCCTCCCTCATGGCCTTTTTCTGTGCGACTCCCTCTACCCAGAATTCTCTTTCCTAAGGCTTTTTCATTCCTTGATTCTTCTCGACTTTTAAATTTTGGTCTCTGTGCAACTGTCACCTCCAGAGAACATTGCCTGACCATTCTGTGTACATGTGTACACACACACACACACACACAAATGGTTCTTCAATACATATAGAGAACTGTCTCTCCTTTTTAAAGTTAACTGCTAAAAAAAAAAAAATGGGGGCACCTGGGTGGCTCAGTCAGTTAAGCATCTGCCTTTGGCTAAGCAGTGGGCTCTCTGCTCTCCCTATGCCTACCAGTGCACTCTCTCTCTTTCTCTTTCTCTGTCAAATAAATAAAATCTTTTTTAAAAAGTTAACCGCTAATGAAAATGAGGAAAGATGGAGAATCTAGCATGGATTAGAGAAGTGTAGAAGACAAGATGGCTGTATGCAGTGTGGTCTCCCATATTAGACCCTGGAAAATAAAAAGGCTATTAATGGAAAACCTGGTGAAGTACAAGTAAAGACTGTAGTTTAGTTCAGAGGTTTGTATCGATGTTCATAGCTAAGTTTTGACAAATGTACCACGGTTAAGATTTTAGTACTAGAGAAACTGGATGGAAATTATCTAGGAACTCTCTCTACTATCCTTGCAATTTTCCTAAAATTACTACAAAATTAGAAGTTATATTGAAAAAAATTAACTTCTATATAACTTCTGTAAGTTATAATAACTTCCTGTGTCATGAAACATGACAGTGACGTAGTGTCCCTGTTGCCTTAGTTTTCTTTCCCATTCCTTGCTTTTACCATGTCTGAAGTTCGGTTTTCCATAGTAAGACTTTCAGGAGAGGGCTTATATCCTTGGTTTGCTTGGGTGGAGGTATGAAGGAAAGCACCATGAGAAGTTCCAATGCCACATAATTCGGGGCATTGGGCTCAGTTTCTTCAGCCATTTCTGGGTGTGATCTCAGGCCTCCCTAGACACAGACATCGGAAGACTTCCTTACTCCCTCCTTTCAGTTGGTCTACGCTGGCCAGGTGTTTTGATCCACAGACTTGTTGAAAACTGTGGATATCACATTCCTAATGGTGAACTCTCTATGGCTAGATTTCCTGAATGTAGAGACACGTTTTCATTTGATATAAAAGAAAGTCAGATTTGGTTATAGCAAGTAACAACCATAAGGAGGGCACTTGCTTAGCCCTTTGGTGACACAAAGATGAATCAGACACAGATAACCAGTTGGGGAACAGAATATGTCTTCCAAAGGTTGGCTCTTGTGAATGAGAAAAACTATGTTTATGACATAGAAATAATAGAATGAGGGACCTTTTCAGATAACTTATATTTTAAGTAAGTTGTCTGGTACACGGTAAGTGCTCAATAAATATTATTATTATTATTATTATTTAAATAAATATGTAAATAGCAAATAATGTTAACAGGGTAAGAATTACATTGAATAAGCACTATCTATTACTGCTAATCAATAATTTATTATAAGTTAATTCTTCCACATTATAATTCATGGAACCTGTAATTTAAGTAAGAGTATCATTTTATCTGCTGATTTGTGCAAGCATAAGCAAAAAACTAACATACACTTACATTCCTTCCTTCCTACATGTACAGTACAGGCCTCTCACTTTGCCCAAAAGACGTTTTTGAAAGTAGAGTGCAAAAATAATGATCTTGTAGATTGTGAAAAAAATTCCCATTAACTGACGTTATTAATTTCATATCTGATTTACCTCAAATTAGCCATTATTCTTGAAATAGAAAACTTTGGTATTTCCTGCTCTATTTAGTTTACTTATCAGGTAGATAATGATCCATATGATGTTATAAGGCCTTTGTCCACTGCCACTACCATTCCAGTCTCTTGGATCAATGTAATGGAGCCACCGATGATACGATAAGTGATCATCTCCAGGCATTGTAAAAGAAAAATTTTACCATTTCAATTGGTAGGTTAACCCTGCTGATGGTGATGGAATGGAGTGAAGCTAATGACGTCACAGAAGACAGAATCCCTCAGAATCATAGTACTCTAGAAAGAGAACCAGATCTCTCCAATGTAAGATCTGCCTGTCCATCCTGCCTCCAGCGTTACCAGCTGCCATCTAACCACAAATGTGGGCTTTATGAAAGAGAGAACAGAGGGAAAAGTTCCCTGGGCTTTCTGTACTGGTTTGCCTGGGATCAGAACTAGGAAAGTAGCGATCGTACCATCAGTATATTGTCTTTCATTAATACAACCCTTTGCTTTGCTGTCACATGCTTTAATTTCATGATTCTGGAAAGACTTCCTCATTGTAGATGGAAAATTCCCGAAGAAAGAAGAAATACCAGTTCTTTGATGAAGGTACTGGCCCCTGACAATCTTGACGAAACCATCAGTGTTTCTTTCTTGCTCTTTGTTTTTATTTTTAACATTCACTGTCTTCTTAAAAAGCAGAGGGAAGAACATGAACTATTTAGTCAGAAAAACTGAGTTCAAATTCTTACTCTCTTACTCACAGCATTGTGACTTTGTGCAAGTGACTTGTTCGTCTGTAAAACACATGATAAATCATGGATTAACGTGTAGAAGATACCTGCGTGCTATGCCTCCATGACATGGTGTTTACAGGACCTCTGGGAGATGAGGACACTGAGGTTGAGGAAGGGAGGGCCTTGCTCTGGGTGGCAGTCATCTCTGGAGCTGGGCTTCAAACCCAGAAGTAAACAAGAAAATTAGTTACACCTGCTGAGCTCCTACAGTGAGCCAGTATGGTACCTTCTGTGTATTAACTAATTTAAACTTTGCAGCAATTCTAGGAGGTAAGTGCTATCATTATTCTTATTTCACAGACTATAAAATCCACTAGGCTGCCTTCCTCCTTCAACACACGTCTCATCATGTACCCCTTCCTTTATAGGCGGATGCATGACATTTTCCTAATTTCTTCATGACACATTTAAACATAAAATGCTAATAAAACCCATGCACATGTTTCCCAAAATGTCTTGAGTGAGTTTTCCCTCTCACTGTGAGTTCCAATCAGACACCTTTTCTCCCGGTTCCTCTGTGGCATGTGGAGATGGACAAAATGTATCCTCCATTTACAGAGCTTCTTTTAATCTCTCTCTATATGGGTTAAAATGCCAACCCAAGATGTCACCATTAATTTAAAAACCTTTTGTGATTTTTTTTTTACCACTTTTATATTTTCTCCTGAAGAAAAAAAATAACATTTTATTCATTAAAAACCACCAAGAAGCAACAAATTTAATGAGAAATTAATGACCAGGAGAATTATTTCAGTCAAATTCTAAGCTAAGTTGAATCCTAAGGTTTTAAAATGTTCAATCAAATATCACCATCCTAGTGTGGGAGTTTATTTTTTCTTGGCATCATGTAACTTCCTGTTTCTAAGAAAAAAGGATTAAAGTGTCCCATAAAGAAAAAAAAAAAAAAACCTCCAAAAGCTTCTTGGACATCAAAGAGACCTTACACAACAACATTTTGATGAGTTAAGTGTAAAGGAATCAAAAACACATGGATTAAATTTCCCATAAAACCCACATGTGTTTAAAAATCAAGGAAAAACGTGCTTGGCCAAATGCATTTGGGGTTTTGTCAAACCCCAAACATTTGAGGAATAGTGTGAGATGTTTAAGGAACCCAAAACACAGCTGGATCGGCCTATATCATTCCAAAAGCATATGCCAGTGGAGACAATACAGAGATAAACCCACAAAACTATAGTTTTGGCCTAAAAATCACAACCCTGATTATTGATAAGAAGCTTCCATATATATATATTTTTAATTGCCTCTAAACTTAGAAAGTTACAATTTATATTACCTGCCAGAAGTCACATATTAAAGAGCACTTCTATTTTTAAAAAAAGAAAAAAGGAATCATCATTTCCAACCTTCAGATTTTCCAACTTAACCAGATGGGATGTTTTCCATAGCTTTCAAACCTGGATTAAGTTGCCCTATGTTTTGTATTATCCTTGATTCAGCTTTGCTAGACTAAGCACATTATTAATTGGTTCCCCTTTTATTTACAATACTATTGCTTGAAATATATACTAGAGTGTATAATTGAATTTTGGGTTTACTGTAATTAAAAAAGTCAAAAGAGCAATAAACATAAGCGTTAGTAAATAACTGCCTCTGAGAACCAACATAAATCATCAAGATTAAATGATTTTATATCATATTTAAATTCCTTAATTTTAATTTATGATTGCCAACCCATTTTCAGTCACTGTTGGCTAGAATTTCCTGTCAGTGCTTTATATCGTTAGAGGTGATGGCAAGGGACTTCCGAAGATTCCCTTTTTATGGGGGCCTACATTAACAAGCCAAAATAATTGATCCATGTCTTTTCCTTCTTGCCATCTTCCTAGTGCATTCTCTTTATGTAAAAAATTAGCCCAAGTAGTAAGAAGGGCAATTTGATCATAGATTTAAGTACTTTTCCACATCTACCTTCTAATTTAACAAGTAAAATTTTTATCTTTGGGGCAGATCTAGTTTGTAGATATATAAGTAGATGCTTCCTGTAGCTAAGAAGTACTGTATATCACTTTTTGAATGATAAAAATAATTATTGAAAGCACTGCCATGATTTCCAAGGAGGTTCAAAAGTTAATGAACACATCACTCTGCCTTCTTGACCCCCCCAAACAGCTAATCAGCAGCGTTTCACTTTCTCCTTTTCAATACAGACAACATAGAGTATACTGCAAAAATATAATGCAATGAAAATAGACATAAAAAGAAAGTATTTTTCCCTAATGAAAGCACAGATATAGGAACAATGTATATATTTCTCACTCTCAGTCTCAAACACTGCAAAATGAATTAACAGTTTGTACACACTTGAATCCAAGCTCTGTTCTCCACATGGTAATTTATGATGCATAGCAAGGTCACATCTCAAGAGCTAACCCTGTACATTAATAAAAACAGCAATAGCAATCAAAATACCACTTACTGGAACCCGCCATTTGCTAAGATCTGAGTGTGGTATTTTAGGACATTGCCTCTAGAGCTCACAACAAAACAACCTGGTCAGGTAGATTTCTCTTGTTTTCCTCTTACCATGGACAACGTTGAGTCTTGAAGAGATTAAATCATTTGTCCATGAATATGCAGAGACACCCGTTTGGTGACAAAGCCCACACCCTCTCCTCAACCCTGTTGCCTCTTACACGTTTTAAGGCAAATAAAAGACTAACAGTGACCATCTCTTAGGAGACTCAAGAGAGGGACCACAGGAGAGAGAAGAGTAATATAATCCTGTCTTAAGAGGTTGTCAGGCTCTCACATCGATACGGTTTGTAGTTCTTGAAATCACAGATCCTGTTCTGTTGCCCACCCTAATGGCTATTCTATATCCCAATGTGATACATCTTTCTCTCCGGACATGACTTGGATCGGTTTGCTGCATTTATAGTCTTTTAAATTTCGCTTGCACATGCTCAGGGCATCATTTTGGAGAGCAGTCAATTGCTCAGGGAACTGATTCCATGATGCTTTCAAGGCCGTCACCTGTTTCTCATTATTTCTTTCCTGAGCTTAGCTAACAGACATGAGTGTTATACCTTGGGAATGAAAAGTCTGTGGCCAAAAAAACAAAATCACATCCGCCATCATTGTGCTCTTCCTATTGCATTCTCATCTCCCCAGTCAGTGTGATGTGTCATGGAATGAGGGAAAACTTGCTAAATGACAAGACTTTTTATTCACCACAGCCTCGTAGACCTTTCCACTAATGCCCGGGGTCAGTAACTGGGCTGATGGGTCACGTTAGATTGGCAGCACGTGGTAAAATAATTAGGAGGCGATCCTACACTCGAGCAGGTGCTGTCCTATGAATGAGAACTGCAGATAGTCTACAGCAGGCCAAGATTGTGAAGAATAATGCCAAAACCCAAAATCACTACATGAGAACAAACCAACAAAATGATATCATGAAGCAGGGACAGCTCCCCAGAAAAGAGACAAGAAAAATGTGCTGTCTTGACAATCAAAGTGAGTATTTTCAATTAAGTAGAACTAAAACTGGGGGAAATGGCAGAAAAGAAGATGGAGAAAACAGATACATTCAAGTTATAAAAAAAAATGAGTCCGTATGTTGTTGGTGGTTTGAAAAGGTTGGATGCGAATATTTTTAAAAGCCTAATACGGGTAGTCAACAGATAAATGGACAATAAAGGGAAGAGCTAATTTATAAGGGGAATGAAATATAAAGAAAAATACTCCTTTTCACTAGAAATAAATCTATTTTTTTAATGATGCACTGTTTTGGTCTGTTAAGTTCATATTTTAGAAGTGTGTAATTCCCATTGATGGCAAAGATTAGAAGAAATGGACACCTTCAAACATTGCTGACGGTACTCTGAATTAGCAAAGAAATTTGACAAATGCATAACAAAATTCTCAAGTGTTCATACATTTTAGCCTCTTCAGAAAATTGATTCTAAGAAAATAATCTCAAGCATGCAAATGAAAATATTCATTGCAAAATTACCTATAATCAAAATACAGAGCAACCCCCAAAATGTCCTAAAATAGAAGAATAACAGATCCATTCAATGAAATATGATTGTGAAAGTGATGATTATAAAGACTATATAAAAACCTAGGAAATTATCTTCCTATAATATTGACTGAAAAAGAGCAAGAAAAAACTTCTATGATAACTACGGGCAACCAAAATTTAGTATCAGTAAAAAGACTGGAAAGAAATACACTGAAGTAATAGCAGAGACTGTACTGGAATGGTGGGATTCTTGCCGATTATATTTTCTCCATTTGACATGCCTTCCTCAATGTGATTGCATTACTTTTGTTAATAGAATGTTTTTCTAAGGAATAGAGCTAATATTTTAAAATCAGTATCTTTTTAAATAACTCGTTGAAGGACCAATCCAAAAACAAACAAAAAACCCTAAAAAACTATAAACTAGACAAGTATAGATACAGATAGCATTCATATTTAAGAGAGAGCTAGAAGGGATACATCTAAATAGGTCCTATAATTTCTAAAATGATGAATCTCTTTTATTTAGAAGGCAAAAATGTATTGAAACATCCAAAAAAGTTTTGAAAAAAGAGCAATTTATGCCAAATGAAATGAATTTCCTTCTAAAATAGTTTGGAATATACATAGATAAGGGAGGGAAAAACAGATATCTCTGAGATGGCCTGGGCTGAGAGTATTGTGTTCTTGCCATTTTAGTCCACATGGAGTCAATCAACAACCCTGCTGGACAATGTTTCAGAGTGTTTTCCCTGAGGCCACAGGGCTCTACTAGACTTCTTGAGTTCTCTTCCAGCTCTACAATTCCATGAACTGTGTGTAATAAATGATAAAGTAAGCAAAAAAGCTTCCCTGATATTTTATTCCAGTTGGTGAATTCAGTGAGACCCAACCATTAAAAAAATCTTTTTTTTTTCAATTCTTGCTACAATATGGTCACCTCTCATTGAAATCATCTTTCCATAAGTTATGCACTGCCTGCTCAATCAAGAAATGGAAAGGACAGACTCTTTTCACTAGCAAAGTAAAAAAAAAAATTCTTGTAATTAACTATAATAATATCTACCCAAACAGAGACAGAGTATGGTCAGAATGGCTGGGAGTGGGCAAGGAAATACGGTTTAATGTGGTAGTGGTGGACTTGCCACAAGATGGTCTAAAGAGTTTTTTCTCTATTTGTAGTTCCCATCTTGAAGAGAAATTTGCAATTCTTGCACTTTCATGGAACAACAGACTGTGATTTAAATTTCTCAGTTTGTGCAGCTCATTCTGTACATCACCATGTTTTGTGTTCTATCATATATCTGGTCTTTGTACTTTTTGACTTTCCCTCGAGGATGCTGGTATGTCACATGTGTCCTATTAGGGAGGTGGTACTGGAGGCCAGGTGGGGACAGGTGGGAGCAGTACCCCCCACCATTCTCAGAAATACCTTTCTCCTATACTTGTAGAGATAGACCCACGTCAGGACAACATTCCATTTGGCTCCAGAAATAAGGAGTGAAAACAAAGATATTTCCGATATAAGTGGAAAAGACAGGAAACAGAATCAATTTTATGGAATGTTAGCTTTTTGCAGATATGTCACTGCCCTAGATGAAGGTTGATAAGAGTGTAGACACCGTCTGTTGTCTTCTGAAGAGTTAATACTCTATGGGAAGACAAGCATACATGGTTAAAAGAAGAGAAGGTTAATTTCTATAAAAAATTAAATGGAGCAAATGAGGGGGCAAGAAACATAATATAATAAAGCCCTTGGCTGGTGTAAAATTTGTCCCTGAAGCCTACAGTCTAAGATCTTTGTCAAGGGAAGCGTTACAGAAATTTTGAAGAACAGCAAGAGAGTAGAGAGGTCATTTGTCTCTGGTGGTAGGCATTTGTTCATGAAATATACAGCAAATGATAAGGTACCCTTCATTTTTTAAAGCATATTCTTAGAAACATTGTGGCTCTTCAGTTTTACATCTCTGTTGATGTTTTGTCAATCACATTTGTTAAGATTCAGTATGTTTTTAAGAAACGGCATTTTACAGAAACTATAGTGCTAGTGTCGTAATTTCTTTTTTGGCTGATTATGGGCCAAATCAGGGGACAACGGAAGCCCTGAGATTCAATATGGTAAAATACTACGTACTTCTCAAATTCACAAGAGGACTCATTAAACTTTGTTGTCCATCCTTGACCGAATCCCAAATAATTTAGATGATTGGATGGGAGAGATGCTGTACGGAGAAGAAGAAAGGCTGACTTATAGACTATTTCTTTATGTCCTTGTCTCCCTGCTTGCTTTCTTGCTCTTAAATTTTAAAATCCTGCAGTGACTGGAATGTGCTTAACCATGTGCTGCCCAGAAGGGATTAAGGCAATAACGAAAGGAAATTGAGATTCAGTCTGAAGAATGTCTGTCTGTGCTAGCATTGCAAAGATATTGTCTTATGAAAATATACACGTACAACAGCCCTTGCTTAAAACTTGGGTGTTTTGTTAAGATGTCAAATATGCTACCTTTTCATGTGGGCCCGCTGTTGATTTGCTTAATATGTTAGTGGAGAGGACAAGAGTCTACTTTCATACCAAGGATAAAGTCGAAAATTGATGAGACTTTGTAAATGAGAGCTTATGGCAGGCTTTTAGAAATATTCTTATTGTCCCTGGAAATAGCAGTAGACGTCTCCTCTTCATCTAGACTTTCAAAGCACCTGTTATCCCCAAATGACTCTACCTGCCTGGAAGTTACAGGGTCAGAAGCTGGTGATTTAATGTATTGCTGCTCAGACCTGCAGTTTTGAGTGAGGTAAAAGTAATATTTTCAACCAAATGATAATGTGCTTCAATCATTCACCCTGTCTTCTACTACAAAAGAATCATTCTCAGACAACCTTTACTCTAAAATACATTAATTGATTAAATATATCCTAGATTAATAGATGTATGTGTAAGCTGGTCTCTTACCATTCCACATTCTCACCTTAATCCAGAAAATGTTATAAACAAATATGAAACTTTGGCCAGAATAGGCCCTTAATTTAATCCATATCAACCATTATTTCCTGAAATCCAAGTGGCAGCAACTGACATTTACTGGGAACTCACTTTGTGAAAGAGACTGTGGAGTAATTTGTTATCTATTATCTCAGCTGATTCTCATGACCTACTTTGAGATAACGGTTGTTATCCCATTTTACAGATGAGGAAACTAAAGCCTGGAAAATTTAAGTCCATTTCCTACGGTCATTCAGCTACTAAGTGGCTAATGCAGCATTGAACCTCACATTTTATGCCGTTGACTTTATCACTGCTAGATTAGGATTGCGGAACTGCTTATGGAATTCATTAATTCATCTTTAAAAAAAATATGCATCTATGAGCATAACACCGGGAGCTTTTAAGAGATCAAGAACGAAGATAGTGAGTAAGGAAAGAGCAAGTCAAGATTCCCAAAAGGCAAAGGGCAGATTCAGTAGGTATTAGAGCCAGATGCAAATAACACATACATTACGACAAGCACCAAATATTTCATTTTTGAAGCATTTAAGGGAATGATTTATCTAGATTAAGATATCGATTAAAATATTATTCATATGAGATAAGTTGTATTAGAATTTCACTTTGAGGTCTTTTTTTTTTAATGGATTAAAAGTTGTGCTGCAATAGCTTTCACTGGAATGCAATTTTATTGCCACGCAGTGTCTGATGTGAACATCCTGCTGCTTAGAATGGTCGCTGCTTGAGGCCAGAGAGCACATGTGATTGATTTTTGATAGAGCAACTGATTTATTGACAAAGCAATCTTATTGATTTTGAGGAAGCCCATGACAGGATCTGCCAAGCATGAAGAGAAATTTCTTTGCTGCTGGGATGTGGTTTATCTTGCCCAGTGTGGTAGGACTGGGTAACAGTCAAACCGGAAGGCTCGGGGAAAGGTGGGGGACCAGGGAATAGGCATAAATGGGGGTGTTAGGAGATACACCAACAGCAGCACACCATCCAAAGGCATTTTATGAGAATTCTCTGTCTAGTTTATGCAATTCATTGCAAGATGGGTTTGGGAGACGGGTAGAAGTGGGGAAGCATTCCTTTCATTCTCTTTCTAAAGCACCTTCTGAAGGTGTTTTTGGTTTTGTTTTCCTTTTACATTGTCATGATTGCTTATAACTAAGAAAGCATTCCAAATATGCTAACATAGATATATACATGCATAAATGTGTAAATATATATATATATATATACTTACACAGGGACTGTCATCAATGTGTTTGATGATAGGCAGATTTTTTTTTTTAAATAACTTTGCTCCTTTCTCTAAATCATAGATATTCACGAGCAGAGTTGGGGGTGTTTTCAAATGGTTGCAAATCCGCAGCCCATGTGATAAAAGATGCTGACATTAATATTCTGGTGTGCAAGCTAATTCCTTCAGCCAGCTGTGAGGCAGAGGCTCTGCGACCGAGGTGAGACTCTGCCGCAATGTGCAGCGTGTGCAGGGTCCTCCGAAAGGCTGATCTGTTACTTGCACCTTGAGCAAATTGTGGCAGCTTGACTGTTTCCATGGGTGAGCAGAAGTGGCTCTGTTTTCTCGCTGCTGCGTTCAATTTACTGGCTGCCTCGAAAGGTTCAGAGCGGGACCAGGGTTTGACTGTTAACTATTTACTTCCTATCAGTTTCTAGACTTCATCCATCCTTGAACTCTCTGGTTTACAGAGGAGAGATGAGTAAACATAATAGCATGAAATCAATAGTATTTAGCTCTGGTGTCTGCAGTGTGTTCATTAAGCAAATCTCCATCTTGCTTCGAGCCCCAGAGAACAGCCCAGTGTTTTTTAAAGAGTACCACTAGGTTAAGTTGCTACTTTCAGGATGTTTCAGCAATTAACCCTATACTTTCTTGTATCATTACTAGTTATTTCTTATATGTTTTCTTATCTTCCTATGTAGATTTCTAGGTCCTTGAGTTTAGAAAGTAATGTCTCCTTTGAATCTTCCCCAGCTCCTAACCATACATTTGTTTTAAATACAACCCTTACTGGTTATGAAGAGCTAAGAATGGAGTCAAACACACAGCACATGCTCCATGAATATTTGTTATTAAAGTTTAAAACTGAAATTATTGAAAAAAAAAAAAAGCCACAAGGTCCAACATGACTAAGGAGTATCTGGGTCATTTTTGGCAGAGCCTCCATTTCTTCCCATCCTTCCTGCCTTCTGGATTGATGCCTGGCTCCAAGACTGCACCTTAGCTCAGGCTACAACCAAACGAAGTCCTTCACAAACAGCTCTGTCCATCAATACCCGCAACCCAATCTTTGTGATCCACATTCCAAAGGCACCTTTTACTCCAGCTGACATGGGCTCTGCAAGTCCGGGCTGCCCAATGCCTGTGCTGTGTGTGCCTGCTTCCCACTGTCATGCCCTCCCAGGAATGTCCTCCCGGCCCACATCCAGGCGCCACCTCAAAACCCTCCTGGCTGAAATGAAGGCTTTGCTGACCGACTCCATGCAATTGATCACTCCATCTATATCCTCAGGGTAATCTGGATACACTTAACACTGTTGATCTTACTTGTTTAGATCTCTCTCTCCCCTATAAGATACAAGGCCTCAGAAAACAGGGTTGCGTCTTATTTACCCTTGTGTATCAGTGCTTGACATATAAGGAGTGGTAAATAAATATTTGTAAATCAAAGTATGAACACCTGTCCCTCTGTGTAAATTTCTAGGGTAACACTTGCCAGGCCCCCATCAGCATCCCCCATCCCAGCATCAGTCTACCCTCATGGACTGACCTGGTCTTTTGGCCTTGGTCTCCCTTCCTGGCACTTTCTTGACCACTTTCATTTTTTCTTAGCTTCTGGATTTTCTCTCTAACTCTTCATGGAGATCTATTAATTCCTGTTGTTTAGCACCAAAATTCTTTCTTTATTTGAGAAGGAAATAAGCTTCTAAGAGGTATTGAAGGATAAAATAAAAGGTAATAGTAATCTGGAGATAATTTAGCTCGATCCAACCATCTAACACTAGATGCTGTTGCAGACCTCACACGAGGCTGTACAGTCATAACAGACAGGGAAAATCTGTAAGAATGTAGAGCCTGTCTATCTAAAGTGACAACTTTTTCAAAGAGTGAGCAGAAAAATTTGAAGAACAGAGAGCCACGTGCACTGATGAAGAAAAGAGAAGCAAAGGCAGCCAGGAAGTCTGCCAGCTCAGAGCCACCTACAGAGCTTGTAGGCATTTGAGCCTCCATCAGAAACAAGGTCTCCTATCGCCCACAGAAGACTTGTCCTATCAGCATTAGAGACAGAATTAAAACACCCTAGGCTGCCAAGCATAACCATTCTTTTGGTCAGAGACATAGTTACTGGGCTTATTCCTTGACAAACCTGAGTCTTACCATTACTCCTTGTGGGTGGAGAGCAGGAGATGACAGAGAAGTTGTTTTGGGAGTTTTGTTGGGTTTTGTTTGTTTGTTTTATAATCATGGACCAAGGAAACAGGATAGCTAGGAGAGAAACTCTGGGGCCACACTGCCCAGATTTGAGAAATGGCTCAGCCTCTTTTTAGCCATGTTACCAACTACCAATTCCCCCCTCTGAAACATGTGCATGATAACGACACCTTCCTCCCAGCTTTGCAGAGAGGATTAAGTAAAGAGTACTACCTGTGATGCTTTTAGTGCAATAGACAGCATATAGCAAATGCTCAGTAAATTTTACCTATTAATCTTAATGTTCAGTGTGATTTCCTAGAAAAGAGATTCCCACACTCAAACTACTGTATCAGACTTATTGAGCTCTCCACTGAATATTTGAGATCACTGTGATTTACTAGATACTGCAGAGAAAATATTCTAATGTGTCATATTTACTCATGTTTGTAAATCTATGTGTATCCTACCTTCAGCAAAGATATTTCTTACATTATGCATGGCACATATAGTCGAACGTACGACTTCATCAAGGAACAATGAAGGATGAATGTTTCTCTAATAGCTATAGATGAAGCAGGATAAAGGGAAAACTGGCAAAATCAAAAAGGATGCTAATGTCTATGGAAATAAGGACAAAGTACAAAGAGGTAAGAAGGGTCAAGCACAGAATTAATTTGCCTCTTGCCACTGTCCCGTTCATCCAGCATTAGTCTATTGAGCTGAAGGACAGTCACTAAAGGGCTATTCTTAGACTCCTCTCTTTCTAGGACAAGATAATCTCTACTCTGCAGCCAAGGCCCTTTAAGAGATACTTCTGGGTCACCTTTTAATTTCTCATGGCCCTAAAGCAGTCATGAACAGAACAAATATGTAATCATGTGTGTTTTATGGATTGAAAGTGGAGGAAGGAATGAAGAGAGCAAGGATAAGTGCACGTAAGGAAAAGCCCCAAGGCCAGAATGAAAGAAAAAAGAAGTATCTACATGGTAACTTCTACAAAGGTTTCAGAGAACAAATACTTATCTATGTGGGAGAGAATTCTCTGCAGATAGACGTGGATACGCATGATGATCCACAAAACAAAACAAAACAAAACCAAAACAAAACAAAACTACCTAGCCTCCGGCACTTTACAATCAGGGCAAGGGGCCAAAGATGGGAAAACTTGTTTTAAGACAGAGATTTCGTATTTTTCTTTCCTTTTAACCACCCAAGACAAACCACAGTGAGGCAGATTTTAGCATAAGGTGGATCTTCACAGTCAATTCTCATTTTTTTGTCCTATTTCAGGAACAAGAAATCAGACCTAACAAGAATAGAGTTGTGCTGTATTTTTTGTACTTTAGTAACATCTTGAGTCAAAAGAACCTTTTGTTCAGTGGCCCAAACCAGAAGAACTTATAAAGAAGGGTAGAATCAGGCCCTTTTATAGATGTAACTAATAGGTGATCAACTTGGCTACCAAACTCATTGATAGCCAAGCCAAAACCAGGATCTGGCTCTGCAAAATCCTAAGTGAAGACTCTTTAAGCTTTCCAGGTCTCTTATTAGTAGTAAATTATTAGTAAATAGTAAGCAGAGGAGAGCCTGTGTGGCTCAGCTGGTTGAATGCCCGACTCTTGAACTCAAGCCCTTCGTTGGGCTGTGCGCTGAGCAGGGAGTCTGTTTGAGGATTCTCTCCCTCTGCCCCTCCCGCCCAAATAAGTAAATCTTTAAATAGTAAATAGACACATTGAACTAAGTCTACTATTTACACTAGTAGAATTCTATTGAGTTTTAATTAAGATACTCTGATTTTTTTTTGCTACCCATATTTATGTCATCATTTTACAAAGGGAGAATTAATCAGTTATAATTTCCTATAGTTACAACTATATACATTAATATAATTATTTTACAATGTACTTTGGTATGTATCTTAACATGTTGTTTGTGATTTAATTTCAACCAAGATGGGAATTTTACCTCATATTAAAAACAATGAAGCACAGAGCTAAGGATTTTTTAGAAGATATGTATTTCTTTTGGCATAGTCAGGAAGATGTAAATAATGTACCATTATCAGTCATTATCAGTCATATTTCAGAAGTTTATAACATTTTCAACTACATTACAATTCTTGTTGTGTTTTATGCCAGTTCTTTTAGGTCAAGGTACAATGAATTACCATAATCAAGGCTAAATTATTCCATTGACAGAAAATGGGTTTGATTCTACTCAAGCCTTAACCCCAGGAACGTAAGTTAAAATCATAAACGAAGAAACAGAAAACAGTTGAAAATAAGTTATTTCCGGAGAAACAAATGACTAATAAGATTGAGAGAGGCTCTTTCAGTGTAAAACCCAGCTGAATTCATTTTGCATGAGAGTCATCTTTCCAAATAACCTTTTTGGTCATTTTTCTCATCTCAAAACCTTCAGTGGCACCCCACTGTCTAGAGAACGAGGGTAGACCATCTGGACCTGACATCAGACAGGGCCCCACGTAGGCCAATTATGTGTACCTGGGCCAGCGCGACTCTATTAGGCTCCTACTGCTTTACAAAAACCTTGTGCTCCATTAAGGGAATTTGCTGGGATTGACACCTTTTGACAAATAGGAAACATAAGACTCCAGAAAACATGAAGATAACTAAGATTCCACAGAACTTTCTGTGATGTTGGAAATGTCCTGTATGTTCTGTCCAAAGCAGTGGCTGTGAGCATCATCTCAAACATTCTACTAGCATGTGGCTAGTAAAATGGAGACGGCATTTTTACCTTTGTTTAATTTTAATTAAATTTGAGCAACCACATTTGGCTAACACCATATTGTATCACACAGCTCTAGAATATCACAGTGGATTGTGGATATAAGTTTTAAGCAAGTATTTCAATATTTCATTTGTTGATTGCTGCACGAAACCCTAAAATTTACTGGATTAAAACAACACTAATAAATTGTTTCTCATAATTTTGTAATCTTGGCTAAGCTAAGCTGTGTGGTTGTTCTGCTCCACATTGGCTGGCTGAGTGTCTTTCTCTCTTCCCACAGAGTTATCTCCCTGTGGCTAGCCTGGCCTTCTTACAACATGGTAGTCTCAGTGTAGTTGAACTTTTTACCTGGGACTGGCTTCCTAGAGAGAAGGTGGAAGCTTCCAGACATTTAAAGGCTAGACTTAGAACTAGCACTGTATCACTTCTTCTACATTTTATTGGCCAAAGCCAGTCACAAGGCCAGCCCAAACTTAAGAGCAAAGGGACTAGGCTTTACCTTGAACTGAGAGGAATGGCACATGCACAGAGGGAGAGGAGGAGTTGTAGAAGCCAGCTTTAGAGACTAACAGTGAGTCTGGTAGAGTTGACTGGCCAGGAGCAGAGTTGACAAATGAAAAATGAAGAGTAACTTAGAATTTGCTTTGTAACAATCATATAAAGGAGAAAAGAGAGGGAAGTGGAGAAGAGTCAACTGGCTGGAGACATATGAAAGCAAAACATTATCAAAACCACCAAAAACCATGAGGGTGACAACCAGCCAATCCGAAGAAACACAGCTGTCCATAAGAGGTCTGATTAACCACCGGTATGTCCAACTTAAAAAAAAATTACAAAATTGTACATCTGGCCCAGTTTTGTCTACTGAAGCTCTACATGCAAGCTCTTTATCAGTGATCACCCTGACCCTCTCAAGGGTGCCTGTCTTGATATTACATGCCTTTAGGGTCCCTCAAACATCACCAGAAAACCTCTCAACTTCCTCTGAACAGAGCAGCAGCACACTCTGATCAAGAAGCAAAACATCACTGGAAAAGACATTAAGACCTCTTGCCTTAGGAGTTCATCCTACCGGATGAGTCAAACCAGATTTGCTTGAAGAGAATCACTCCAACCTCCGAAATCTGTAGAAATGGCACAGCACCACACATGAGAAAAGTGCTGGCAATGTTCCAACCAAAACTAAAGGAGGAGTTTTGTTAAGATGTTGACTCGTTATCATAGGAGCTGAGCCTTCCTTATTGAGACAGTGGTGAAAGAGGGCAAGAAACAGAGTGGCTTGAGTTGTGTCTGTGATCCTGGACAATTAATTCAACACCTCTAAATTTCTGGTTTCTCATGTAAACAATGAACATAATTCTATCCACCTTGTAAGGTTGCCATAGAGAATTAAATGCCAAAAAGGTTGGATTCAGTGAATGCTCCTTTCCTTCCCTTAGCCTCATCCTGAGTTTCCTTGCTATCTGTCTTAGGACATTGAGTGATGATAAGCCAACTGTTCAAGGGATTTTCAAAACGATGACTTTCTAGATGGCCTGAAAAGCATATGCTGTAGTCACACTCTCATGTTCCCCATGAAAGGGAAGACTTGAGAAATGGAATGGTATTTCTGTATTAAATAACCTTTATCAGAATTTGAGTTGCTTTCCATTGCATTCCATACTTCAGAGAGGTTTACATTTAGTTGTCTTTTCATCTGAAAAATTAATGCTGCATCCTTCAGTAGCTAAAAGGGTCTTATCTAAGCCTGATGAGGCCTTTGGATCCAACCCTAGTCTGCACAGATTAACTGCCATGGGAATACACCATGTCAACTCACCCTAATTTCACAGACATCCATACAATGCTTCATCACTAAATCAGCCAGCTGCCACTGAAAGCCTATGAGGTACTAAGGCCAGAAGTACAAAGAGGCATCATAATTTCTCAGAGAATGAATAACCTCATTGGGGAGAAAAATATACAGATTACAAGATAGCCCACAATGCTGGCCTGCGCATAATGTGTTCCAGATGAATGATAAAGACCTCATTTGCGGTAGGAGGTCAAGGAGAGCACAGCCTCACCGCGTGGCACAGCAGGCTCAGGCTGCACCAACAACAGGAACTTTACATTAGGGCCAAGAATGAGCAATCGCATGTAAAGAATGGCAAAGGAAAAGAAAAGGCGAGCAGTTGGAGAGTGGGCTTATGTGGGGATGTGTCAAGTTTCACGCAGACAACACTGAGAAGGCACATCTGACTGGGGCACACACTGCTCCAGGCGTAATGAGAGTGACTGGGACCAGGCCATGAATCCTTGGATCCTTGAATAACAGAACCTAGACAGAAAGTACTGGGGGAGAAAGAACTGGAGATCTGGAGAATGACATGTGCCAAATGTTCTCGGTGGGTATGGATTTATTGCTGCCCCTCCCCCAATTATGTTTACCTTAAATTTTAGCTTAAATATGACAGCTCCTACCAAGAGCAGATCACAGAGCCCCTCTCACAAAACCTTGTATATTGGTGATCTGTCATTTCCCACCGAGCGGAATTGAAAAGTAATTTGACTAAAACAGCATTCTATAACTGTCTTGCTGAGCCCTATCAAGTTTCCAACAGCCATTATCATTTCCTCTTCCTAGAGATGTGATTCCTTATATCCTTGGCCAAAGAGAAAGGCCAAATACTTGCCAAAGTCATCAGTGAAAAAGACCAGAAAAAAACACAAAAGTCAGTAAGTGAAATTTTCACATAAACCTCTTCCTCATTCATAAATGTAGTAAAATGGGTACGAAACACCCAGAAATAGCGAGGACCCTAGGAGTAGATGCATATTCTGCCTCTGCCCTGAGGCAGTGGGGAAAGAGCGCAGAGCGCCTTCACCACCAACCTAGAAGCCTCGGCTCTGGCGCACTGAATCTCTCTCCATCCGACAGACGAATTGACTAAATGTTTACTCTTGAACTTCTTTGAACACTAACTTCTGCTTTTCAGTTTGTCGTGTCAATTTGTCTGAGCACTGAAATGGAAAACTGAATAGTTATTTCAAAAGTACAGATGGAGCCCCTTGTTTATAGTATAATTCTTTACACCAAATGGAACTGCAGGAGGTTCAAAATTTGTAAAGGTCTTCCAAAAATCCAAACACATTATTCATTTCCACAAATCTGACAATTTTTGAACTACATAAATTTTTGAACAATTTTTTTAGTCCATTCGTGTTAACTGAGGTTAATTTGAAGATACTGCTACTTCTCCAAAAGAATTCTGGTTGAATTCCAGAAGGCGATTTATGCCAGCACGTAACTCCGTTAGACTCTTCTATCTCAGGTGAACAAAGAAATTACCTGTAGGAAGGACATTAAAACTTTGAAAAATCTAGTCTCACTCATTTTACAGTTATCAGACAAACACTTTTTTTTTTTTTAAAGATTTTATTTATTTATTCGACAGAGATAGAGACAGCCAGCGAGAGAGGGAACACAAGCAGGGGGAGTGGGAGAGGAGCAAGCAGGCTCCTAGCAGAGAAGCCTGATGTGGGGCTCGATCCCACAACGCCGGGATCACGCCCTGAGCCGAAGGCAGACGCCCAACCACTGTGCCACCCAGGCGCCCCTGGACAAACACTTTTAACATGGTTGTAATGGCTTTTAATCTACTTGCATGAAAGATAAAATACAGACATTACCTTTTCCCATCTCTCATTAATTCTCATACTATTATAATTACATTTGTTATAAGCATTTAGTTTTGTGATTTTAAATAAAAGCAGATTTTTTTTGAGGTGGGGAGAGTAAAATTGAATGGGAAAATAAAATAATTTTAATTTATTTCAGCCAATTGTGTTGGCTAGAGAGATTATGGCCTAAATGATGTGGTATGCTGACAAGTCTCCATTGACAAAAATCACCTATGTTCCCATCATAGATGATTTTCAAAGCATGCTTTCAGAGACAACACTGCAAGTATACATTCTTCTGGCATATTTTTAAATTCTGAATGCTAAAATTGCTACCTATAAAGAGATTGCTACCTATAAATGAACAGAGAACAGTGAAAGCTGGAAGTCTGGCCAATTGTGGGGCTTTTAGACTGTCTTTTTTTTTTCCCAACAGAGAAATACAAATTGCTGTTTGAAGTAAAATTAGTTTCTATCTTTGGATACCCTCAATGAGATGTTTGTGTTCAGTCTGATTTATATGGGGGAGAAATCCAAACCTGAATTTTCCAAATCACCTTTGCATTTTACTGCTTATTGATGCTAGAAAATAAGAGAGCTCTGCCCCAGAAAACAGGTTTCCAAAGCAAAAATAGATGATCTGCAAAGTGACTTGCATAATTAGGTGAACTGGCCACCCACCCACGTGTGCCTTTCTGATACCATCAAAGATACTGTGGAGGGGACACAATCTAATCCTCTTGCCTTTTAAAAATGAATCTCCTTCAAAACAACAAAAGAGAAATTTGGAATTTCATGAGGATTACTCAGAATCCTCCAAAATAGTCTTAGCTTTGTCAAATCTGGATTTAAATGTCAGTAATTTAAGGCTAGCTTTATGAATACAATGTCTATCTCCTGCAGCTGGGCCATATTATTTCAGTGACTTTTTTTATGCTGAAGTTGGCTATAAGTTCTATGCTTGATTTATGAAGCAAAACACTCTATTTACTGTACAATGCTATAGTGCTGACATGCGGGGTCACTCCGTAATGCATTTGGAGTGGAGCGTGGGAACAGGGTTAAATGAGCAACGCGCAATGGTTTATGAATGTAAAATGTGGCTTTTACAAAAAGAAAGCAAGATTCTAAGGGCCCAAATGAAAATTGTGACAAACAGTAGCAAGCTGTTTGAATTGATTTGAAAGCACAAAGATTACATTTGACTAGGCAACTTTGGACTGAATTGAAAAGTGCAAAGTGTAAAAAAATAAATAAATAAAAATGGAAGTACAGACTTGCCAGCAATCCTCAGGGTGGTAGGTTTCCATAAGCTTAGGAATTTCTCATGCTTCTGTGGGTCCTCCACTATAACGACTGCCCCTTCTTCAGGAAGTCAGGAAAATAAGAAATAAACAGAGAAGTTTTCTGTATGGATCTGTTTAGGGTTGATAGCAATTGTCAAATCTGGGTGACCCATTACCTGAAAAACTTCAGGCGCGTGCAATATTAATACAATACAGAGATAATTCCATCATATGTTGACTTTTAATTCTAAAATGAAAAGTATGAATTCTCATAGCTTCTTTCTTATAGGGTCAACAAAAGAGGAAATAAATGGATGAATGGTAAAAGAGAGTACTGATTCTTCTGGTAGGTTTTTTGGGGGCAGGAGTCAGGGGAGCAATTTTCTAAATTTTATATCAAATGGACGTGAAAACCATGTGGAGTTCAGGTGTGAGACGAAGAATATAAACTTGGAAAAAGCTGGTCAAGTGATTTGCTAGGTCTTCAACTCATGTGTGATTTCTTCTAAAACCATCTCTCTAAGTAGAGATAGCTGAACTTTCAAAGGAAACATTCCAAGTCCTTGCCACACGGAAATTGTGGAATGCTCTGCATGTTTTGAATTTCGGAGAACATACCAGGAGCCTCTAACTTGTTTTGGAAATGTGCTACCGGAAGCTGTGAGCCCCAGGTATTCAAAAGCAGAAAAGGGAAAACAGGCAAGCACAGTGCGAGACCTGTGCAGCAGCTGGAAAGGAATCGGGGAAAAGGAGAGAAAAAGGGAATGAGAAAAACCCATTTGTAGAAAGCAATCGCTCTGGGGGCAGATTAATCTTGTTTTCATTTGAGATTAGGCTGCCACTACTACTTAACTGCTGTCAGAGCTGGATACTATTTTACAGTTAAAACAATACCCACTTGAAAAAATAAAACGGATTGCATTGGAGAAAACATTCATACAATTTTTTCCAGATTCTCCTCTGACATGAGGGGAGACTTTGCCAGGGTTACCACGTGACCACACTGATCCTGATCCTAAAAGTGGAACAGCTGGATTAAGTATTAAAGCTGCCTTAAACATGGTCCTTCTACCCAATTAAAAAAAAAAAAAAGCAATCAAAAGGCAATGCCCCAAAGCAACTGAATACTGTAAACTTATCTTACAGGGAGATCATTCTTAGATACTAAGGGTGTGACCCAAATGGTTCAGTGAAACTTAATTTCCTGCTAGGGAGAGAAAAAATGACAAACCCCTAATTTGATTAACTCAGGATGAGAGCTAGTAGGTCTTCTGCCATCCCTACAACTGATTACGATTTCAGCCTAGTAGCTGCAGTCAGGGGAGAGCCCCCACCTTTATTTGGGACAACACTTTTGCTATCAAACGAATGGAATATTTTATAAGTCTAAAAGAGGAGGGAAATAAAATGATTTTTGCTCCCAAGAGTCTTTCCACATTTTGATTTGAACTGTAGGGTTTCGTTCGCCAGGGTTCACAGCTCAATAGATACCCCGGTATCAATGAAGCTGACGCCGACCCCATCCAAAGCACCAGGGGTATCTACTTTCTGTTGAACAAAGTATGGAGTATAATGATAATTTTGTCATATGAAAATGTGTGACTGCTATCCCTCCCCTAACAATTGACATTCTGAGAAGCAATTTGATATTCTGCGTGGAGTAAAAGAAAGATGGAGTGAGCACAAGCCCATGAATTAGTATAATCTAGTACAATGCAAGTGTTGACTCTCTGCTTAGTGTTTTGTATTGCCCAGTGTCCGTACAGGAAAGTATTAAGAGGAGTCACAATAATATCCTATCTTCAATGGGCTATTAGGAATAAAAAAAAAAAAGCACCTTTAAAAATTAAAGATGAAATAACATTAGGTAGAAAATATGTAAAGGGAAATATCAATATTAAGCAATTCAAATGAAATAACCTCCAAGGGGATTCAACTCTTGGCCTCCCTGTCCCCCCACCCCACTCCCCCCCAAGGCTCAAGCTCAGAGTCACCTCTGACTTCTTGTTACTCCTAACTTCCAAGTCATGAAGATTTTTAACCACGTCCCTAAGCGTGTTTCCTCTTTTGTTCTTACTACCTTTCTCAAGGCTCTTGTCACATCTCGTCTTGTCTTCCCGTCTCCTGTCTCTCTTCTATTTTCATTTCAATTCACGCTATAAACCAGTGCTAGAGTGACCTCTTAAAATGCGCATCTGAGTGTATCATGCCCCTGCTCTGAAATCTGCACTTACTCCCCGTTGCCAAAGGAATCAGATTGCTAACTCTCTGTTACTGTTTTCGTGGGTCTGTGCCCTGTAGCTCGAATTTATTTTGGAGCCTCCCTCTACGCTAGACACTCCAGTCCAAGGATAGTTGTCACAGTTCCCTAAACCTAAAGTTTAATGCTTTATAATTGCACTCAAATTCATTACTCATTGAGACCCATTTCAAGTATTATTTCCGTCTTATAAAGAGGTTCCTTTTCATCAGTTAGATGTAATATCTCTTCTTTATTAAACATTCTTTATGACAATTATCTTATGTTGCCTGCTCTTACAGCTGTTCAGGTACTTATTCCATTGTACCTGAGTTTAAACTCCTTGAGGGCAGGGCATCTCTCACTCATTTTTGGTATTCCCTCCAGGACTCTGAGTAGTGCCTGAGACATAATAGCTACTCCATAAATACACACTGATTTGAATAAGATGGAAATATAAAATTCAACAAGAAGGAAAAACACAATTTTATGTCATTTCAATAAAAAAAAAAGAGGTAGAGTTTGAAAGGCATCATGCTCCACAACAGCTTATACATTCATAAAATATGCATTCAAAAAAAAAAAAGTAGATGGAAAAACTCATTTTAGGGGAAAATCTTAATGAATGTACATAATTCATATTCTGGAATGAACAGCTCACCCTTCAGAAATGGAAAGCATTACCATTACTCCCAAACATAAATCCATCAAAATTAAAAGCGTAAAGGAACTATTAGATCATCTTGGTTTTCGCTCTGTCAACTCCAGATCTTGACTTCGTTCCATTCCTTACCACGACTGGAAGCAGAAGTCAGCTTTACTCTATTTTCAAGTCTTTTCACAAATGGATATTAAATGACTCAAGTGACTTTTTTTTTTTTAAGGAGGCTGGTTTCATCAACAAGTAATAATTTATTCTGCTTGCGAATAAAATCTTCCCAATGTTCTAGAGGTCACTAGTTGCCCAATGGAGGTTTGCACTTTCAGTCTGTTTTCCTTGAATAAGTTGATCTGGTTTTCAGCCCCACCCTTTTTTCTCTAAAACTTAGAGAAGAAGAAATATCCAAAGACCTTCGGATGTTTGTCTGGGAGTGATGAGTTTTATTTATTTCAAGATGTCATCTGAAGAAAAATGCTAAATACATATTCCCTCTTGCCCACTGGAACTCCATATCAGCGGCAACTGCAAAGGTTGGTGCCAGGGCATCAGAAACTGGGTGTATCCGGAAACCTAGTAGGGTGATGAACTTGTTCTGGTTTGCTGAGAACCTTCCGAGTTTGGGCCCTGAAAGTCCCATGTCCCAAAAACCCCTCTGTCCTGGACAAATGCTATGGTTGGTGATCTTATTGTTAACAGCGGTGCCTGGGGATAGGGTACCTCCATTGCAAACACTACTGTAACTCTGAATATTGTATTGTATATATAGTACTTAGTTAAAAATTCTGAATTAAAATTATAAAATGATGACAGAGAGCCCTAACAACCCACTTGATAAAAAAGACAAAAATGTCCCAGATAATACAAAAACATAAAATACTGATTGTTCCGGGGCGCCTGGGTGGTGCAGTCGTTAAGCATCTGCCTTCAGCTCAGGGCGTGATCCCAGTGTTTCGGGATCGAGTCCCACGTCGGGCTCCTCCGCTATGAGCCTGCTTCTTCCTCTCCCACTCCCCTGCTGTGTTCCCTCTCTCGCTGGCTGTCTCTCTGTCACATAAATAAATAAAATCTTAAAAAAAAAAAATACTGATTGTTCCATCTTCGTCCCAAGAGGAGAGGCCTCCCTAGACCAGCAATACTAACCTGGGGATTCCAGACCCTTTCAGAACTAAGGAGTATCCATAAGGATCCTGCAGGTCCCTATGTGTAGACCTAATCCTTCTATAGACAGAATAACAGGACTCACAGACACATGTATCAATGCACTTGAAATGTTTGTAGGAATCACTATCATAAGTAAAATAAGAATTCATTTACAACTTTAAAAACATCAGTTCATGAGTCTTAGAATTACAGACTTTCAGAGCAGGATGGGACCTTGGAGATTGACTCATCCAACCCCACTTTTTTTTTTTTTTTTTTTTTTTTTTTTTTACAAATGCGTAAGCTCAGTTGCACAGCCAGTTAATGGAATGTGTGCTCTGTGAACGAATCTACCTCATGGTGCTAAGCTAATTACAGTAGGGTTTACACAGCTTTTATAGAATTGTGATTAAGTCCTGTGGGGATACGTGATCACCAATTTGCTATCTATCTTCAATGGCATTAAACAGGGACTCCCCCCTCCCTTGAGTTATCATACAGTGGCAGTATGGAGTACAGTGGGAACAAAGACCTGTAACCTAGGTGTGGTTCTGCCACCAAATAGGCCATCTTGGGCAAGTCTTTCACCAGCTCTAGACTTCGGTGTCCTCATCTAGAAAAGAAAGGGACTGGTCAAAATGATCTCTTACACCCCTTTTCTCACTAACATTTTACGAGCCTATAAACCATTAAGAGAACTTCCTTGGTCAAAGCTTATAGAAAATTGGCTCCCGGAGTTTTAACGGAAGCCAGGATTATACAGTCAGTCAATGGCAGAATTACAGTTAGAATCTAATTCTCTGGACCCCCAGCTCTTTATCTACTTCGGTCCCCTATAGTATATATAATTAAGCTTGCAATGACTGCCATCTGCCCCTAGGAAGTGTGGAATCACAGATCAACACAACCATGGAAAATAGAAGAGCAGAGGGCAGTGATAAAGTCCAACCTCAGTAACTTGAGATTTTCTACTAGGTGAGTTATGTCCAACAATAACAGTTACTGGTATCATTAGTGTTTTTGTTGTTGTCATGGTTATTATTAATGACTTATATTTGAGAGATAGATGCCTTAGAGTTTATGAATCATATTACATATATAATATAATCATCTTATTTAAGTCTGCAACTATATTCTAAAATATGAGAAACATTTGTTTTTACCATCATTTCAATAGCATGGTGACTGATGCTCTCAGACTGCATTCTCTCATAAGTTAGGTATTAACCACATGTAGCTATTGAAATTTAAATGCATTAAAATCAAATAAAATGTAAAATTATATTTCTTGGTCTCACTAGCCACACTTCAAGTATTCAATAGCCATATGTGGGTAGTGACTACCATATTGGATAGCACAGGTATGGAACATTTCCACCATTGCAGAACATTCTATTGGACGAAACAGCCCTAGAAGATTGTGACTTGCCCCATTCCACAGCTAGTAAGTGGTAGAGCCAGGTAGAGTTCAGGTCTTCTGAACTTAGGTCCCAGTGGCCCCATCCCAGCACAGCTTCTTGTCACCACCTAGCCTATAGTTCCCTTGTTCTTTAATTAGCTAGGCCCACTAAAGAAATGCAAACCCAATTTTAATATTGCCTCAAAGGATGCATGATGAGGTAGCCCCATTCTAGTTTACAGAATGTACTGGAATACCAGGTGATAAAGCAGACAAGCAAGGTCAGAGCAAAGAACTAAATCTCAAGCATGTCTACTAGTAAACTGAAAATTAAGTCTTTATTGTTCCGTGTCTTTTAAACACCAAAGAATTTTCAAATATCATTAGTGGCAGGACTCTACTTTTCAAAGAGCATTTTTGAATCTGGAACCAGCCAAAAAGAGGCAAAAGCAGGACCAGAATGTATACCACTCGGAATTCTAACAAAAACAATTTTACCCACATTCATCATCCCGCATTTTCTTTAAAAAAAAAAAAAAAGGAAAAAAGTATGAATAAACAAATGTATTACAGGAAAATTCTGAACATTATCACACTTCATCCGTACTGATTTTTACACAGTTGTTACAGAAAGATTTCTTATTTACTTCCATATCTATACTTAATACAAAACTAGGAAAATAAACAGAAGCTTACCAAAAGGGCAACAAAGCCTAGCAAATTTTTTTCCAACTCACCTTTGAATACATCAAAGGTGTATATCCTAAAAAAGAAACAGCATGACATCTGTAAAGTCTGAGCTTCAAAGCTACAATGGAATCTTCATTAACTCTTTCCTAATTGTGTGGCTTCTAGTGAATCCTTTACACTCTCTGAGACTCAGTTTCCTCATCTGGGAAATGGATAAACTATTACCTACTTTACAGGGTTAATTTGAGGACTGATGGTAACCTACATAAAGCATGGGGCACCGTATCTGGTGAAATGCAGGTATTTACTAAGTAGGAAGTATTGTTATTCATTTCCCTTTAGCGAAAAATACTAACATACCCATAAACCAATCATTGCTTCAGTTGAAAAAAATCAAGCCATTAACAAGTAAAAATTTTCACCAGAAGAATCACCAGTCGAAGTTTTTACCTAATTGTCATGCACTATCCTATCTCACCTGAACTATATTTATTTATAATAAACCTCTCACTGAGCAGTTAACAGAACTCTGGGTCCAGAAAAGCTTGTTTTAGATATCAGTTACTTATGTGTATGTTTATAGGTTTCACCCCGGGGAGAAAATCCAAATTCTCATCTTCTACCTACGTTTTACAAGAACAAGTTCTATGGTAACTTCTAAATTCATTATTAGCGAAGGTTGTATTTAAGATTCCTATGTCTACTGCTTAATAACACCCAAATTAGTCTCGATGGAATTAGCTGTAATTAAGGACATTGTGAAATATGGTGGGGCAAACAGAATTACACTGTATTACTTTATTAATAATATTCTTTAACTACACTGTAAATTGCTATTAGGCCTGCATATTACTGCCTGGATATGGAAATAGTCTTTTGCTATGCTAATCTAACACAATTTTCTTTTAAATGTAAACAAATTATACTCTATTAATATGCTGTTCTACTTGCATAGTTAATTATTGTAACAGTAAGGAATAAAATTGTTCTGCTTTCTCTGTTTCTGATGGAAAAAGGGCTACATAAATAGTTTAATAGGGAACTAATTATGCAAAAAATTTAGATGCCTAAAATGTGTTTGTAATTACATTAAAATGGTCTTCTGTTCAAATATTGGAAAGCCTGCTAATTGGAGGCTAGCTGAAAATTTAAATATTGTGAATCAATGATTTTAATACAGTACATGTTTGGTTGTGTTTCTGTTCATATTTGTCTTGAAAATGAAGAGAATATTTAACAGTGTTTAATAAGAGAGGGTCTGAGTTTCATACCAATGAAGTTAGTCCATAGCAGACTGGAATTTTAAACATGTACTTGACAGCATTATCATTAATTTACTCAAGGGGTATGGGTAAGTTTTGGCGCAGGAACAACAACAAAGGTATAATGCTTGGAGGATAAGTTGATGTGAAAAGAAAATCTGATGTAGACCAAATCAAAGAGTCCTGGAAAATGCTCCGTGACAGGCAAACCAGAGTTGATACGGTTGTAAATTGCTAAATTGTTTTAGATAAATAAACACATGTAGCAGATCACCTGCCTACTCTCCAAGGATTTCCAAGTGAGTCACCTTATCCCGTTGTAATTAAGAAGTGTTAAAGAGGTAGTGCCTTGTTCTAAATGATTCTTCGTGGCATCCAAGCTTTTATTTTGATGCGGAACGGAGGTTCTTAATCTGAGGGAAAAAATGCAATGCTAAAATAAGCGCACTCTTTTGGAGAGAATTTCAACAACCTGTCCTGAATTTTAAACTATTTTGGAAAAAAAAGAAGGGCAAACTGTTCATTATAATTTTTACGACAATACAAATGAGAGTACTGCATATGTAACCAGGATTAATTGCACAGATAATTGGGAGCCCAGAAATAACTTTATAATTTAAAATTCTTGCCTACTTAACAGAGCTGTTGTAAGCATCAAGAGATAGAATGTACTTGAAAACGTGTTGAAGACTATAAAGCCCACAAGGAAGGTAGCAAGACAATCACTGTGGTTATTAATAATAATGAGGAAGATGAAATGTCATTTGTCCTACCATGTAATCCCTGCTGGATAGTGCCTTCCACTCAAACTTCGGGACAACGCAGTGGTTTGGCTTGAGCTCTGAAAGCAGCAGACCAGAATGTGACTCCGGGCTCTACGTCCTCTGTCCTGATAGACCCAGAGATGATGCTCCGCAGATCTGACTTAAGTTCCAGTACAGGGAACAGTCACAGTCAATTTACTCATTTCTCAGGAACCACTACCACATTCTTTGAACCAAAGGGTATCTTTTGCCGATTTTGAAAAAAAAAAAAGAAGAAGAAGGAGAAGACGACGACAACTACAAAATCAGAATTAGTTGTAATTGCTTGTAAAGATGCTATTGGGCAAGGCCCAACATCTTAGCCTGGTGTTCAGGACCTTCGGCCCTCATACCTCTCCCTATCACTCCTGTTCGCTCTCTACTCAGCCTAGAGGGTCCCTTCTTTCCCAAAATGACACATCCCTTCCCACGTCTGGACCACTAGCCCTGCTGTTCTCCTTGCCTGGAATGCTGCCTCCTCTTTCCCACTCCTTTCAGGCCTAACTAAAATTGTCTCTCTTCTCTAAAGCCCTTCCAGGTCTCGGGGACTTTGCCCTTCTTTTTGAATTCCACCAACGTGTAAAGTCTGGACCTTTTCCTTGGCGTGTGGCGTGCTTCTAACTTTGCTTTCTTAGTATTAGATGTATTTTACTCTAATTTGGTAATATGCTCTTCCAGACACTTTCTACATCATTCTGTTTCTTGCACATGGTATGACACGTAGTAGGCTTTGTACAGATTCTTGCTCTTTTGCAAGCGCAAAAGCATATGGCCCTCAGAGAGTATGTGCGAATGTTCCTAAATCAGGTTAGCCAGTTTAGCCAAATCATCCATTTAAAATGGGCAAGGTGAGGCAGGGAGTCTGAGCCTACTGACAGCTGTATTTGTCCACATGATAGGCCTCTGTGTTTGTCTGAGAAGACTTCTAGGATGATGGTAGAACAGTTGATGACAAATATTTTGGTGAGGTGGTGTCTCGTCTAAATCTTTGCTCCCACTACCCTGCAATTATCCACCTCTGTTACCTGATACTGGAGCTCAACATAAAACACATATTTGAAAACGCTCAATCTTGTCTTTCCTCGACTAAAATTATTACTCATGTCTCTTTTCAAAACAGAAGCTTCAAAGACGGAGGATTTCTATTTCCTGTAAATGTTCATTTGGGCTATTTTTATGCCTCATGAAAGCCAGATGACCATCATACTCTCCTGATGGGGAAGAATAGTCACAAACTCACTCCCCAGCTCACACCGGTAGTGTAGCCATCAGTATCTCCCTTTTTAAAAATGCCACCAGGATTTCTACACCAGTGGAAAGTCATGTATTGATTGATGCAATCGTCCATTAATGCATTCCTTCTTTTCTTCCCACAATTATTAATGAGCAGTGAAATGCCAACATGGTGGAAACAGAAGGCAGAATAAAGAACAGCAAAGACACTGATCATTCAAAACTAAAGAGGCAGCTCATGAATAATGGATAGCTATGTGCATACAAATTCCCAGGAGAAATAATATCTATTTTTCTATGATATTGTCCTTAGCTCTGTACTTCATTCAGTAGGGTTCTATTCCCTAGGCCAAGATGACCAAGATGAGAATATTCCACACAAATACTTATGAGAATTAAAAATGGCTAAATTTTCCTTAATTAGTGGAGCAATCTACCTAGTCGGGTACTTCCCCTAAATTAAAAATTTTCATTACAGAGAAGAGACCCATTCTTGACCACTCAGAGGCTTTATTCTTTACCATCTGCCGTGTTTCGATCTACAGAAACCTGGAAACACCTTGTTCAGTGGATTGTCACCAAGAGAGACCCCAAAGGCACATCCAATGGAAAGTAGGTCACAGGGACACACTAAGCTCACTAATTTATTTTAAACTTTTTCAATTGACTTATATATGGTGCTTTTTTGACCTTTTGCTATTTTTTTCCCCACTGGTTGCATTATGTATACAGATAACATGACCATTGAAAATATCATATTATCTGTACCAGTCTAGTCCATTTTACTACGTTCTCATCTTCCAGCACATGACTTACAGGCAGAATATTAAACTCCAAGAAGGATTTAGCTCAGTGCACGTGTTGCCACTGGTAACCCACGGTAAGAAGGTAACCCTATATATTCACAAGAGCCATATGTCACATGCGTATGTACATATGCAGACACAGAAACTGTTTTTAGAAAACTCATGCTTTCCAATAAAAAAAAAGAAAGGAAAAAAGTATTCCTTGGAGTACATCACCAGAGATTTAGGCTATTGATTCCATTTATTCTCCAACTTTCAGAGCTTTAGTTCTGATTTTATAGGAATTACAGGAAAACCAGGTTATAAAACTTCTCAAGCAAAAAAGAATGAGTATTTACTGAGAAGTCCCAGTGAAACGAAGTCTATCAAGTAGACACCCAACGTAAGCCACTTAAAGATTTAGATTCAAGCTAGCTAAAGCTTTAGCAAAAAAAAAAAAAAAAATAGATAAAAGGAAGTTCATTTTCTAACAAAATAATATCCCTAATTGTTAATATATATACAACCAGTAATGCATAGATCACTGGAAATACACATATATAATCAGTATTATATACAAATGTACATATATAATCATATATATGGATATATAATTGGTAATATTTATATATGGCCAATCATTTCTATAATAAAGTTCTGGTAATTAAGGATTCCTTAATGGATTATTTTTTTTCCACATCTCCCTCAAAAGCCAAAACTTCAGGACATTGAAAATTTAGAAGATGAAATGGATCATATTTTCCAGTCTGGCTGTTCAAAACCAAACGCTAATGCAGCACCATTTATTCTCTCGAAGGAAAATTTAACATTTTTCAAAAGAGAAAACTAGTTTCTTACAAGACCTCATAGGCTTCTTAATACCCTCTTGCTCTGCTCCAGGATGGAAAGAGCATACTCAAAATCAGTGGGAACATTTCATCTGGAAGGCAACAGCTATGTTTGTTGTGCTTTGTTCTAAACTTTGGTGAATGCCCCAAGGAAGGCTACAATGAGCAACTGAATACAGACTTGAAAGGCCCCAAATCAGGGATCCTGAAGCTTCTCAGGAAGCCCTTTTATCCAGAATGGCCATGTGCTATAATGAATGTAGAAGGCGCCTCATTTTCTTCAGCAGGATTGGGACTTGACCAAGTCTGCACATTTATTTGATCCCCACTCAAAGGGCAGAGTAAAAGGGAACAGTGGGCATATGCTGTGCTGTTAATTATATAACTGGTTTCTTTGGAACAAAGGTTCTTTCTCTTACACGTACTTGAATATTCCTAAGAAGACTTTTGTATTAGTCTATACTTCTCTCTGTTTTCCTTTTTCTTCCAGCTTTATTGAGGAATGATTGACAAAAATTATATTTATTTAAGGTGTACAAGAGGATGTTTTGATATATGTATACACTGTGAAGTGATCAGCACAAGATAATTAACATACCTAGTTAGTGTACGTATGTGTGTGGTGAGAATACTGGAGATCTACTCTTAGCAAATTTACCTCCCTGTGTTTCTATGACAGTGCATGTTACCTTCATAGCTAGAATAAAAAGTGCTTTCAGGACAACAGCAGCAATGTTTGACCGAAGTCCCCTCTTCTGTCCTATGCCACAGAGAAAACGGTTCCTTCCTCTTTTTCAAACATTCCTATCCTGCCTGCAGGTCCCTCTTCCTGTTTCCTGGCCCAAGACACCTCCTTCCAGGTCCACACAACCTTCCCTGACCTCTTCCGCGGTCTTCCACACAATCCCCCTCTCTTCACCAGAGGCCCTGCCTTTTCTCTCTCCTTCTTCACTTTTACATACTTTTTAAGTACAGTAACCTCAAGGAATTGTAGTTACCAGACCTAAAGTGCCCGGAAAATACGTTACCCTCACCTGCCCACATTGCACAGCAGCTGCATGGAGAAGGCTAGTCCCAGACCAAGAATCACCAAGAAGTCAGTTTTTATTAGATGTGGTAATTAATAATTAATTATTAGAGTATTAGTAATACTCTAATACTTGGGGCCTATCTAATACTTCTGTTCTCCTCTTACAAATAGAATTTTTTAATGGACCTAATATCAGCATATTGGTTTTATCGCTAGTCATAGCAAAGCAATGTCTAATAAATGTTCAAAAAGTAAATATATTCACACTAATAGAGAAATTGAAGTAGAAAAGTAAAATACATTACACTCTTTCCTTTATTCTAAGTTTTCTCTATGTATGAACATAGGGCTCTCAGCTGGGTTCTTATACTCAACCTCTTTCTAACACATCTGTTACATTTTGGAAAAAAGACTTACAAACTTTTTTTGAGCATCCAAAGAATCTGTGGAACAGTCTTTCAAAAAATAAATAACCACTTGAACATTGTCCTTTACTCCCTCCTTCAGAGACTTCTCATTCTCTGTTTAGCCTTACAAGTTCTCTGGTTTCAGGCCTGCTCTTTAAAAAAAAAAAAGGTAAGAGGTGCTTTGGAGGATAAAAGTCATTTGTCACTGCAGAGAAACGAAAGTGAACCCAGGGTATTCTAGGGGGACAGGCTGTTGCATATTATGTGGATTTGCTATAAATGCAGGGAGACACGTGGAGATACATCTCGGGAACAAATACTGAAGATAGGTTAAAGACAAAGTTGGTTTTATTGACTAGAAAAAATATAAAGAAATTAATTATGATAATGCCATTTAAAATAAAATACAGTGTATGTTTAAGGGGCAACAATATAGTAAGTCATCTATGGCAATCATCACTCTATATGATTTCTGTGACTTTATATTTCTCTTGTAACTATGAAGGAAGGAAGAAGCTCTAGGGCATTGAAAAAAAATTAGAACTAATGCAGACATCTGCTTCAATTTTTCCTTTTTACAAACTTCCAAGATAATTTAAGGGATTTGTCTTAAGGTTTCTTTATCCTGGAAAATCTAATGGAATCATGACAATTAGGAAAAAAAGCACACACAAGGGAGATCAGGTAAGAGAAGTGTGCTGAGTGAGGCCCAAGTGTGGCTGGCCCTTTAACACCCAATAGTTAAGTTTCTGTAAGGAGGCGTCAAGTTAACAATATATATTAAAGGACTATGAACTTTGAGTGAAAGGTCTTTGTCAAATTCATGTGGGTTGTTTATGTAATGGCTTTTCATGAATGTTAAAATGAACCGCTGAGTCAAATCTTAATAAGAATACACTTAAAGTCAAACTTTCTCTCAGCCTCCCCCATTCACTCTTCACTAATTCTTTCCTCAGCCGGCTCTTCTCTCCTCCACGCCTCCACACCACCTTCACCAGGCCAAGTGCTATTTATAATCACATTCCCTTTAGGGACTCTGCCTTAGGTAGGTCTTCCCTGTACCCCCATTCTAAGATTCCAAGTACCTAAGCTCCCACAGTCTTTTGAATGCTCCTTCCAATACTCATTCTGGTTCACACGTCTTCCCCAACAGACCAGGTCCCCAGGGCAAGAAACAGGTCTGTCTTGTGAACCACACTATCTCCAAGACACTCAGTGATAGTTGCCTGGCACTCAAATATTTGTTAAGTTAAAGTAAAATTTATCAAGCCACTTAACTTAGGCCAAACTCACGTCCAATAATCTGGTGATTGAAAGTTTAATGGAGAATGGATTCTAAATTACCAAACATGTCAACCGGATAACTTTAACAGATTCGAACTCTTAATTCATTCAACATCCTTCTAAGTGTTTGCTATCATTTGCATTGCCACTTGCATTCTCTCCCACAGTCTCCTCCTCTTCCTCTTCCTCCTTTTAGGACTCTTGTTTCTGTAGTTGTCATTGTCCCCTGACTCCAAAACAATATAACCAGAGAGGAAAACTGGATGTTCACAGTAGCAGCATCAATAGTCTGAAATAACTGCATTTCTTCCTGATGGGGTCACATTCCCAGCTCTAACTGCTCTCCACTCAGTCACAGGTACAAACATCCCCAGGGTTATTTATGTGAAATGAGATCATGCCATTTCTGTTAACTACAAAACAAACATCCAGGCCAATTATCGTTATGTTTCAGAAGTCACTAGTGTATCTTTTAATCACTTGATATTCATGGAATTAAGGGCTTCCCAATGGACCCAATGCTGGTCTCTCAAACTCTCAGATGTTGAAAGGGAGAGCTGCTCAATTTTCGAGTATCCACTTTTCAAAACGTTTTCTAAAGGAAAGAGAAAAGATTCTGAAAACATGATTTCTGAAATGCCTCAGAGCCAGCAGAGATAACCTTGTCCTCATTAGGCCTGAATGATGCACGAATGATTCAAACAACCAATCAGCCAAAAACAAAGAGGCAAAAGACTTTCATGATGATCATTTGCTAGAATTAAGATAATCTAGAAAATAAATAGCTGGTAGAAAATGTAGAATACAGTTTCATAAGCAGCCTTCAGGGAGAATAAAATCTACAGGAGCAACCTCTACCAGAATAATCACTGTTGATCTTCCTTCCTATGGATCTTATTAGGTAATGAAAAAAAATGCATAGTTATGAGTTAGTTACTAGGTTAAATACTATGACAGTTCTTTTTAGTTGTAAGCTGTTAAAAAAATCGGAAAACACTAGTAAAGGCAAGCGACAAACTAGAAGAAAAAAATATAGAGAGAGGTATATTTCACAAAGAACTCCTATCCAGAATATAATATACAAAGAACTCCCATAAATTGTTACTAAAAAGATACTTAGTGCTAAAAATATAAATGACCAAATTTTTTTAATGAACAAAATACTCGAACAGCCACTTCACCGAAGAAGACATCTGAATAGTCCATAAATATACACATGAAAAGACAGACCAAATCACTAGTAATCAAGGAATTGAAAATTAAAGCCACAAAGATATATAACTACACACCTACTCAAATACAAAGATGTAAAGCCTGACCAAGTGCTGGTACGTATATGGATCAATGGGAATTCTCATATATTCTCAGTGAGATTGTAAAGTTAAACACACATGTACATTCCATCTTGGGAATGTACTCGAGATGGATAAATGCCTATGTCCAGAAAAGCCTTGAAAAAGAATGTTCTTTCGTCATGATAGCCCAAAACTAGAAATATCCCAGATGTTCGTCAACAGAAGAGTGGATATCCATGGACATCTATGTTATTGATTGTGTCAGTCCGTCATTCCGTATTATTGGATGTATCAGTAGTTCACTCTCCTTTGTTACTGAGTAGTAAGCTACTAATAACGGTAATAAAAGAGCTACTCATACACTCATCAACTTAGATGAATCAAAAAATATGCTAGTAAGCAAAAGAAGGCAGACACAAAAGAATACATTTTATTCTTAATCATTATCGTATGATTTTATTCCCGTGAAATTTAAGAACAGACTATATGGGATAGAAATCAAAATAATGGTTGCCTGTCAAGGCACAAGGAAATTTAGGGGCTGACTGAAATGTTCTTTATCTTGATCTGGGAGATGGTTATAAGTGAAAAATTACTGAGATGCATTAAACATTTTACCGTATATAAATTACACCTCAATCAAGTACTATTTAAAAATAAGTTAAGATATTACACACAGCCTCAGGGAGTTAATCTCCTTAGAGTGACAAGAATGTTAAAATTTCAAAAGAGCTATTACAATCTCAAGAAAAGATTTATTGGGTGTGGACTTAGAGAGGAGAAACAGAGGATTGGGAAGTTTATTCCCAGTGTGGTAAATGGCATGAGAATATGTCTGGAAACTGTGATAAGCAATATTCATGGAAGAATTTCAAAAACTATTTTTTCTGAACCAGAAGCTGTTTATGCAAGTTGCGGCTAGATTGTATAGAACCTTGGGTGCCAGGCTGAGGCATTATTCTACAGGTTGAGGGTATCCATTTTCAATTTTAAGCTGACGAGTGTCATATCCCAAGTGATCAAAATTAATCTGACTGAGGTAGGGAGACCAGGTGGAAGGCTTGAGTTTTCATGAAAGGTAGAACATATCCATAGCCAAATAGTTTTATCAACCCGCTTCCTGCCTGTAGAATTTTAGGGATTCAGTAGCCTTCTTTCATTTTATATTCTCTCTGTCCCTCTCAGTGCACACTGACAGTGTTTCTGGTGATATAAAATTATCAAGGACTTTGTGGTCTCCTGTGTATGTCACTCATACACAGAAGGTTCTCCACGGGTCTATCCTGGATAATCCCATCTCTATTTTGGCTTCTGTTGAGCTGGCTGAGGGGGTGTAGGAGTCACATACTTAATCTTTTCAAAGAGCCTTTTGTGTGAATGAATACTCTGACCTTTTAATCTTTCTAGAGATTTTAGCCAAAGGTTTTCCATTCACACCTCACTTTCTTCTCCAATGCACAGTTTCCTGGCAGTGAACCTATTACGGTTAGCATCTTTTGCAATCTGGATAGGCTGAACATTTCTCAAGTCATCAAGTCATGGCTTCTTCTTGTTTATCAGTCTTCCCTCTGTTTATCTCTTTCAGAGCCACATCTTATTCTCAGCAACAAGAGAAACCAGACTGCACCTTCAACACTTTGTTTGGAAATCTTCTCAGCTAAATACCTAAGTTAATCATTTACAAGTTCTGCTTTCCACATAACTGCAGGCCATATTTTCCTAAGCTTTCTACTACTGTATAATAAAAATTTCTTTTCCTCCAATCTCCAATAACATGTTCTTCATTTCCTTCTAAGCCCTCACCATCAGTGCCTTTAATGTCCGTATTTCTCCCAGCTGTCAGTTCATGACAATTAGGTATTCTCTAAGGGGGTAGATGTTTTCTTTACCATACCTCTCACTTTCTTCTGAGTCCTCAACAGCACAGTCATCAACATCCATATTTCTACTAACAGTCCGTTCAATGCAATGTAGGCTTTTTCTATCATCCTTCTCAAAATTAATTCATGGCCTCTGCCTATCACCCAATTCAAAGTCACTTCCATGTTTTTAGGTACTTAATAGGTCAGCACCCTACTTCCAGGTAGTTACCAAAATCTGTATTAGTATTTGATGGCTGCTACCACAATCTCTACCTTGCTTTTTCCATAAAATATAATGATACTAATATAGTGATACAAATATCCTACATAATATAAAATCTCTTATCACATATATGAAAGCCACGTATGCTCCTCTGATTACTTGAGTTACCATAATGAGTCAACAGATTTATATTTTAATACCCCAAACTCCAATTATCTCTCATCCAGCTAGACAGAGTAGAACTCACATAACTGAAAACCATAAATTAGTAATAATTTTTAGTAATAAATTTCCTGTAAAAGGTCTACAACTATTGCAAACAGGTTAAGTCCCCCAAAGGATTCCTTGATAATTAAGAACATAACTGTTTAAAGACATTGCTGATTGAAATGGAAGAAAGACACAAATAGGTGAAAAGAGATTCTGTTTATGGATCAGAAGAATTAATATTGTTAAAATGTCCACACTACTCTAGAGATCCAATTTAATCCCTGTCAAAATTCCAATGGCATTTATCACAGAAATAAAAAAATATATATCATATGAAACTGCAAAAGACCCCAAATAGCCAAAGCAATCTTGGGAAAGAAGAACAAAGCTGGAGAGATCACACTTCCTGGTTTCAAACTATGTTACAAAGCTACGGTAATCAAAATGGTATGCTACTGGCATAAAAGCAGACACATACACCAATGGAATAGAATCAGGAGCCCAGAAATAAACTCTTGCACATACAGGCAACTAATATCTGATAAGGAAGTCAAAAACATTCAATGAGAAAAAGATAGTCTCTTCAATAAATGGTGTTGGGGAAACTGGATGTTCAGATAGAAAAGAATGAAATTGGATCCCTATCTTATATTACTCAGAAAAATTAACTCAAAATGGACCAAAGGCATGTATGTGAGACCTGAAACCATAAAACTCTTAGAAGAAAACACAGAGGAAAAGCTTCTTGACATGGGTCTTGGCAGTGATTATTGGATATGTCACCAAAAGCACAAACAAGAAAAGCAAAAATAACAAGTAGGACTAAATCAAACTAAAGAGCTTCTGTAGAGCAAAAGACACAATCAACAAAATAAAAGACAACCTATGAAATGGGAGAACCACACATCTGATAAAGAGTTAATATCCCAAATACATGAGTAACAGATACAACTCAATAGCAAAAACAAACAAACAACAACAACGAAAACCCCAAAAGACAAATAATCAGTTAAGAAAATGGGCAAAGGATGTGAATAGACATTTTTCCAAAGAAGATATACAAATGGTCAACAGGTACAAGAAAAGGTGCTCAACATCACCAATCGATCACCAGGGAAATGCAAATAAAACCCACGGTTAGATATCACTTCACACCTGTTAGAATGGCTATTATCGAAATGACAAGAGATAACAAGTGCTGGTGAGGATGTGGAGAAAAGGGGTTCTTTGTGTCATGTTGGTGTGAATGCAAAGTGGTGCAGCCACTATGGAAAACAGTATAGGAGTTCCCCAAAAAGTTAAAAATAGAACTGTCATATGGTCCAGCAATCCCACTTCTGGGTATACATATGAAGGACATGAAATCACTGTCTCAAAGAAGTACCTGTACCCTGAAGTTCACTGCAGCATTATTCACAATAGCAAAGACACAGAACCAAAGAAACAACCAAAGCATCCTTCAATGGATGAATGGATATAGAAAATGCAGAGTGTGTGTGTGTGTGTGTGTGTGTACATGAATAGAAGCAAATCCTTCTATTTGGAACAACATGGATGAAACTTGAGGGCATTTTGCTAATAAGACAGAAAAAGACACCTATTGTATGATCTCACTTATATGTGGAATCTTAAAAAGGTTGTGAACTCATAGAAACAAAAAGATTGGTGGTTGCCACGGAATGTGGGGGTGAGGGAAATGGGAGATGTTGATCAAAGGGTACAAACTTCCAGTTACAAGATGAATAAGTATATAGGTGTATACATATACTCATTATAATATAATATATTATGTTAAAAGTTGCTAAGAGAATAGACCTTAAATGTTCTCACTGCAGGTGCATACATACATACCCAGAGTAATTATGTGAGGTAACAGAAGTGTTAACTAATCTTACTTTGCAATATATACCTGTATCAAATCATAACTTTGTACACCTTAAACTTACACAATGTTACATGTCAACTCTACCTCAATAAAGTGCTGGCGGGGGGGAGAGAACAGCTGTTTAAATACTTCTGCCAAGTCATATCAGTTTGTCTGACAAATGCCCACATTCTATTCAGGATTATATTTATGTTCAGAATATAAATAAGAGCACAATCCCCTCTTATTTAATCGTATTTACCTAGAGACTGATGAAAACAAATGCAAAGAAATCTTTAATTCATTTTTATTTTTTACTCATTTTTATTTTTTACTCATTTTTACTTGGCGCATTTGCACACCAAGCAATAGTCAATATGCAGTTCAGTCAGTGAAATACGACAGTTGAAATGTTTCATGTATGTTAATTGTGAATATACTTATTTCCTATACCATTTTCTGCATTTATTATCTGTGTTGTTTCATATGAATTATAAAATTCATGAGTGTTAGATTGCATTTTCTTTGTTTCGTCAGAAAAGAAATAACTATCGCATATGCAATGGGAGATGAATATTAATTAACAATGATCATCTTGATTATAACCTCCACACCATGAAAATGGTTTCAAGTGATTAATGCATTATTTATTGATTAGTCCTGTTCTAGCCTATAAAACACAATAATTAGCCACTCAGAAAGGAACTGCTAGGATTTTTTATTGGTAGTTTGGAAGACAATCAATGGCATGAATATAAATTCCACAATACTTACAAGTAAGGCCTTGCTGTGTAGCTAGACCTTGGTATCTGGAACTGAGAGAAGTCTTTCACCAAAATGATCCATTAGGTAAAGCCTGTTGGGAGAGCTAACCCATGAAGCCATTAAAAGGACATTCATTTGGTGTGAATTGCCTAAATTAAAAGAATGCCCCCCCCTAAATATTAGATGAGATAAACCTTCACTATGAGCATTACAGCTTTGATGGAGGAATAAGAGGCAAAGAGCAATTTTGTATGGAGTGCAAAATTGGGGGGATAGTCTGGGGGCACAGGTCGTGTTGATGCCTATCAGTGGCAAAGGAGCAGCACAAGGGCTCAGTCCCTGAAGAAGGAGCATCGAGAGGAAAGCGAAGAAATATCGGGATATGCTCTCAGAGGTAAAGGCCAAAACAAATAACTGCACAGGGTACTAATTGCCTTTTCACTTTTTCATATAGAGGAAATTTTAAATAGAATGTAAATACTCAGCCTTATTGGAAAATAGAAAGGTAAAACTGTTTCTGGAGTAACTGGAGTAATCTTAAAAACATGCATGTATTTTGATGCAGAAATGCAAATGTTAGGATTTTTTTCCCCTGAAGGATTAAACAAATAAGCCAAAGATCTGTACATTGTACCAAAAAGTAATGTCGCAGTGTCACTTATTGTATCAAAAAATATTAAGTGACTTAAATGTTTCTCAATAGAGTTGGTTGAATAAATCATCAAATATCCAAACAGTAAAATCCTAAAATGATTATGTAGTTATGTATTTATTGACTTGAAAAAAAAAGCTCATGATATTTTGAGTGGAAAAGGCATATTTAAAAGCTGTACGTGGACTATGGTCTCCATTATTGTATTAAAAATTTACATATGTATAGAAAACAAAAGGCTTGAAAAATATTCACCTATGTGTGATTATCACTGAAGTGGGATTATGGCTAATTTTATTTTATTTTTGTATGCCTTTCATCCTTTTCTCCATAAATGAGGAAACAGACATCAAGGTCAATATTAATCATTGGAACTAAATGCATAAAAATCAGGAACAGCTTAACTGCATATCCTGAACACAGCAGGTACCAAATAACTGGATTATTTGTTTGTTTGAGTGACTGAGTGAGTGAGTGAGTGAGTGAAAAGGTGTCACTAATGGGGAGCAAGCATGAAGCTTAAGGAATTACAGCGAAATAGTGACATGGTTAAACGCTGAAGTTGGTTCTATTTTGTCAGCAGCTGCAGAATCCTATTCTGCTCCCTATAATTGCTAGGAGGATATTTAAATTGTGGAGCTCTAAGTGGCTGCCCTCAATTTGCTTCAGAGATAGTAATAATGCCATCTCACAGTTTATAAAGCACCTATTCTTACATCTCATTGGAGACCTACAATAATCCTGTATGAATCTAGGGACTATTACTCCCTTTTCGGATAAGGAAACTGATGCACAGAAAAATGAAAGACACATTAAGTCATAGAACTTGCGCTAGTTAGGGTAATGCTAGCAGCTGCAACAAATACTAAAATTGCAGCAACTTAATACAGTAGACCTTATTTTTTTGTTATCTTACAGTCCCATACAGGTGTTGGTGATTGGTGGAGAGTCATCCATGAAGTGACTCAGTGACCCAGGCTTTTTGCATCTGGGACTTCACCTTCCTCTAGACTTCAAATCTTCTGCATCCAGAAAGCAGATGGGGAAAGAGGGAGTGGAATAAGCATTCATGCGTTTAAGCTCCTTGGCTCAGAAACGATATATATCACTTCCGCTCTCATTCTATGGCTAGAACAAGTGACATGAACCACACCTGGACAAGAGAGGATGGTGCCAAGAAATAATCCCCGCCTGGGCAGATGTTTTTCAGTGCAACTCTATTATATGGAAGAGGACGACAATACTATAAGCCAGTAAGGAGACTCTCCAAGACTCAAAACAGACAGATGACTTTAGGTCCAGTGTTCTTGCTACCACAACACACCGCCTAGGCAGCGTGAGTTGGCTCAGCTTGCCTCAAAGCATCTGAACTGGAGCCTGACCTAACACTGTAGGTAGTATGGGACAGAGGACTGTCATCAATGGGAACAACACTTGAACGGACCCATGAGGAGAACCAGGCTTAAGCCACGTTCTGCCATTTCTGACTGATCAGGTCAGAGTAAATCATGAATTCTCTCTGCATCGCTTTTTTCAGGGACGTTGATCCAAACCTCTATTTCCCAATTTTTCCAACAAAGGTTCTGGACTATTCTATTGTTTTTCCCTAAGATGCTCAAACATTCCTATAATGTTATAAGAGCCCATGAAAGCCCTGTAACAGCGAGAGGTAGCTGGTAAAACCACATGTCACTGATATATTCCATGCAAAGGTAAAAAAGGAAACATTACTTAGCCTTGGTTGTCATAGTTTGGGCAACTGTTCAATTTCTATTCGCCTTTTGGAAATATATATATACAATTCCCCAACCTGATTAGCTACCTCTGTGGACCAACTGAGTCCAGAACTCCATGACCTCCTAAAGATCCAGACAATTACTATCTGAAAATATCTTTTGTTTCTGTAATCTTGACAAGTGAATTCCAGTCACACACACATGCCCACTAAAAAGAGTGTGCCTGGAAATACTGGTTTTCTCCTTCCCCACTTGTCTGAATCCAGAAGTGTATATTGAGCTGCAAGTGGGTGAAAGTGGTGGACATGAAGACATGGAAAAACATATCTCATGAAACTGAGCAACAACTCTATCAGAAGCCTCATTGTCTGTGATACTGTTTGAACTCCAGTGTTTTCTTCATTCACAAATCCATATTCATTACTCCATCCTGAAAATCTTACCCCTTCTCATCTTTTCCATGAAATATATCAGAGATAACAAATAACAGAGAGTATGGAACTCCCATGTATTCCTTCCCTCCATCAGCTTTGGCAAATGTGAACACTTTGCACACTTGTTTCTGACCTTTTCAATAAGTAATGTAAATAATCTTTAAAATATTGAAGCCTGCCTAATTATTGTTTCTCTATCCCACTCTCCTATTTCCTTCCCCAGAGGTGACCACTAATTTGGATCCAAATAACTTGAATATACCCCATCTAGTGTTAATCATTCCCACGCATAAATGTTCAATAACAATATGTAACACTTCTTGGGGCCCCGGGGTGGCTCTGCTTTAGGCTCAGGTCATGTTCCTGGGGCCCTGAGATCGAGCCCCACATCTGGCTCCCTGCTCAGCAGGAAGTCTGAGTTTCCTTCTGCCCCTCCCCCCCATTCATGCTTGCTCTCTCTCAAATAAATAAAATCTTTAAATATATACATATATATATATAAACACTTCTTTTCATGATGTCAAACTTTATATAAATGGTATCATACTGTATTTATCATTCTACACTCATTTCTTTGTTTAAAATGTTCTTGAAATTTAATTATTAAATGGATGGTACTCTAGCACATTTATTTTAAGAGCCATAAAGCTCCTTTTGTATAAATACATCAAATTTTAAAACCCATTCTCCCTGTAGCAAACCACAGGGACATACAGTATTGCACTGACATTCTTGCATATATTTCTCTGTACAAAAGTATGAGGTTTCTGTGATATACATATGTAAAAATTCCCTTCAACTTGCCTAGATATTGACAGAGTTTTCTCAAAAGTGGTTTTTATAAGTCCTGAAAATTCTCTTACTTCACTTACTTGCCAAATTGTTTCTTACTTATCTGATTGGTTTTAACTGGCAAACCAATAATTCCTGGTGAGACTAGTATGTTTTCATGTACACATTGACTTTTTGGGTTACTTACTCTGTGAACTAATTTTTCATATCCTTTGCCTATTTTTGTATTGGATTATTTCTTTTTAATGATTTGTAGGAGTTTATTATGTATCTTCGATAATAACTGTTACTGAGATGGAAATATCTTCTCCCAGTGTTTGGTTGCTTATTTGTTGTTATTTTTAACTTTCTTTTGGGTTTCTTTTATTCATGATAATTTGACACTCTAATATTGTTATAAATCTTTTCCTTTGTGATTTATGCTTTTTGCATCTTGTTTAAGGAAGCTATCTGCCCTCACAAAGATATATTCCTTTCTTTTCTGAAGCTATTAGTTTTCCTTAACATTTGGATATTTAATCACCCTGGAATTTATTGTTAAGCATTGCTTTCTTTAAGCATCTAATGTCATGGTAAACCAAGGAATATAGTCATATATATTGAACTAATATATAGCTAGTTCTACTATTGTATTACTCTTTGGAATTACACTAATTTTTCTTGGTTCTTTGTGTCTTAGTAGTTCTAAAACTTTTTTATTGCAATAGCATTGAGGGACACCTGGATGGCTCAGTCAGTTAAACGTCTGCCTTCAGCTCAGGTCATGATCCCAGGGGTACTGGGATCAAGCCTGCATCTGGCTTCCTGCTCAGCAGGGAGTCTGCTTCTCCCTCTCTCCCTCTTCCCCTCCCCACCACTCGTTCTCTCTCTCTTTTAAATAAATAAATAAAATATTTTATAAAATAGCATTGAATTCATAGATCAATTGTGGAGATAGGGATTAATATCTTTACAATTTTAATTTTTCTTATCCAGGATCTTGGTTTATCTTTCTATTGGGGCATTCTTGTGTGTCTTTCAAGAATATTTGTAAGATTCTCCCCACAAGTCTTGCTCATTTTTAGTTAAATGTATTTCTAGGTACTTTATAGCATTTGTTGTTATTTGGAACATTTTAATTAGTTTTTTCATGTGGAGGGAAACACCACTCAGTTTTTGTATATTGATGTTTTATCCAACAACCTTTCTAAAATCTCCTGTTAGTTCTAATGATTTGTCTATAGAGTTTCTTGATCTTTCCATATAGAACAATTATATTACCTAAAATAAGAACAGATCTGTCTCTTCCTTTCCAATGTGTATATTTATACGTATTTATATTTCTTTGTCTTGTCTTGGTGTACTGCCTAGGACTGCCAGTAAAGAGTACTGAAGAGTTTTGATAGCGGGCATCCATGTTGTCTTTTTCCTAACCAAAATAGAAGGCTTCTAATTAATGGTTCACAGATATATGATGTTTGCTCAAAGTTCTTCATAATTCACTCTTTAGGTTTGGAAAATTTCATTTCTAACTTGCTCTGAGTTTTGTATTTTGTTCTTGTTTTTTAAATACGGAGTTTTACTGTTTTTGTTGGAATCTATTAAGATAATCACATCTTTCCTCTGTTCATCAGTTAATGAAAACTACATTAGTTTATTTTCTGATGTTAAATTAGTCTTACATTCCTAAAGTAAACTCTATTTGTTCATGGTTTTAAAAAATCCACTAGCAGATATAATTTGATATTATTTTATTTAGGATGTGTACAACTCTAAGTATGATTAATCTATATTTCTTCCTTTTACTCTCCTTTTAATATTTTTACCCAAGTTACGGTTTTTCTTCCTTCTCTATTCTCTGCAATAGAGAAAGACAGACATGGTACATCTATTTTTTAAAGCTTTGGTGCTGAGACATGGGCTATTACTTAGTATAACTATCTAAAACACCAACTGTCCATTTATAGATGTTACTACATTTATTGTACCTTACTTTATTTCAATAGTTATATTTTTATTTTTAAGATTCCTATTTTTTTATATCTTCCTACCCCATTTCAATTCTGCCTGCCTTTGTTTCATAATCTCTTTCTTTTTAATGAATACAATCTCTTTATTTATCTCTTTAAACATTTCTAAACATTCTCATTTTAGACTTTTTTCTGACTATACCTTTAAATTAATTCCTCTTCTGTTTGATGATTTTATTGATTATTTTGTTTAGCATTAGATTTCTTCCCATGTTTTGGATATTTATTTTTATGCAGAATTTTTCTATTCTCCCTCTGTTCTATCTCCTCCTTTTCTCTTTTTATCTATCTTCCTGGCTTCTTCCTTCCCAGTCTATTGTTGAGACTGACACCTAGTCAACTTCCAGGTGATATTAAAAAGTGTATCTTGTCTCATGCTCCATCGTGACTTCAGAGATACCACAAATCTAATCATCAGATGGGTTGGCTCAGTTCTTTGCATTGAGGCAGTGTTTTTGTCTGCTTGTCAGCCTGGGCGCATAGAGTCCCATAAAGCTATGACTTCAGGCAGTGAGTCAGCAATAACTTTTTTCAATCTCATTTCAGAAGGCAGTGGGCCTACCTCAGTTCCTGGCTTCAAGCTGTAAGCTTGGCTAGATGGGCCCTCTGTCTTGATGCGGTAGGCCCCAAGCCACCACTGCCTGTTTCCAGAGATGGAATTCGGCAGGTCTGCCCTTCCATCCCTGCTCACACTTTATGTTCCTGTTTTATTTGTGATCCACAGATATGTTTACTCATTTTTGTACCTACCGATATCATTTTGGTTTTCCCTTCTTTTTTAGAAAAAAATTGTATCTTTGGCTGCCAAGTGTTTGAAAGAGAGGATTTTGTTAAAGCATAAATTCACTTAGCAATTTTACCCAAAACTTCTAAAAATTTGTTTCTTAAATTTATTTTGCATCTTTCCTAATATCCGGAATGACCTATGCACTCCACTGACTTTAATGTGATCACATTAGATGAACAAATGAATAAGTGAATGAATGAATGAATGAATGAGGAAGGAAGTAATGAAGTAGCATGGGTAATTAAAAGAGAACCAAGACATACAATGCTGACGCAAAGAGGCTTAAACGATTAGCACAATTAATAAATCATATAATTCAAAGTTCACAGGTATGCTTTGGGCAAGGTCCTACCTATCAGGACTGCAGTTTTATTTCTCGGTGATTCTCTTAGCTCAGGCTTTCTCTGACCCAGAATTGCTGGATACCTACTAACAGCAACAAAGACAAATTGCTTCTTCACTCACATTTAGAAGGAGAGAGAATGTAGAAAAACATCCTGAGAAATCTCCAATAACCTCTAGCTGGGTCTCATTGGATAAATCCACATTACGCATTCATTTCCTAACAAAAGACTAACAAAAAGGATGGGATTATCCTTAGACCAACCTGTTCCATTCTTTAAACAGGAGTCAGCTTTTCTAACCACACTGCTGCCTCTTACTTAGAAGGTATAGAATGAACACTAGAGACTCAATAACCATATTCACTCTAGCAGGTAACTGACTTGGTTCCTTTAATGCCTGTGGGTAAGTTATTTGATTAGGTATGGAAGATTATAGGTTTAAGTTAAGTTTAATTATTCAGAATAGGATAAAGAAATGTGCTTTTTATTTTTTTTTTAAGATTTTATTTATTTATTTGACAGAGACAGCCAGCGAGAGAGGGAACAGAAGTAGGAGTGGGAGAGGAAGACGCAGGCTCCTAGCAGAGGAGCCTGATGTAGGGCTCGATCCCAGAACGCTGGGATCACGCCCTGAGCCGAAGGCAGACACTTAACGACTGCGCCACCCAGGGGCCCCAACTGTGCCACCCAGGTGCCCCAGAAATGTGCTTTTTAAAGTTTGTTCTGTTTATAAAATGACAACTATGATAGGGGACAATATTCCTTAAAATAATTATGATTATTTTTTCACTTGTTATAGTTTAGTTTTTAAACAGCTTTTTGTCCAAGATTTTAAGCACTCCTGAAATAGTCCTGTGAACTATTATTCTTATTTTACAAATGAACACTGAGCTTATGAAGTGGGAGATGCCAATTAATTAGGGAAGATGGGGTTTTAGAGAGCATGGTCAAGCAATTAGATGATTGCTTGGCAAATATTCACTCTCTCCTTGCACCTCAATGGGAGGAGTATAATATCCTGCTCCACTGATGCCAGGCCTCATCATGTGACTGTATTTGCCCAATGAGATCTCAGCAGACCTGAAATTATCAAGAGAGTATGCGATTTGTCTTGTCTTCTGCACTTCTACCATCACCATGAGAGTAACATGTTCAAACTAGCCCCCAGGGACCAGGAGCATGTTAGACACATGGAGTAGCCCTGGACTAACTTGCAGCTTGGTGCCAACACCAGTTGAGCCTAGCCTCGATTTACTGAATATCTACAGTTTGGCGAAACACAGGTGCACGAACAAGAAGTAACGATTGTTATATTTAGCCACTGAATTTTGGAGTGGTTTTTATACAGCATTAATTAGGTAATAGCTAACTGATACAGAGGGAAGAGAAAATGAAAAGCAAGCTGGCAATAAAAAGAGAAAAGAACTTAAATAAATATTTTTAATTGCCCATGGTTAGAGCCAAATTCAAATCTAAATGGTAGAGCCAAATTCAAGTCTAAATCCTCTGCCTCCAGATCCTTTTGTTCTCTAAAATATGCTCTGGCTCTCTAAAATAATAGAAATATTGCAAACAGGTTCATTATCTGACTGTAGCAATATAGTTTCAATGAATAATTCAGCCATATTATCACAGGGATCATTATTACTCACCCCATTACATTGATTTATCAATGAGGATACATGTCAGTTATTAAACATAAGAAATATTAGTTATTTCTAATAACTATCAACCATTTATAAAACTTTTGTCCCTGTAACATTTCAAGCACATATTTCTTACAGAGCTGCTCTGTCCAGTATGGTAGCCGCTAATCACGTGTGCCTATTTAAATTTAAATGAAATAAAACTTAAAATTTAGTTCCTCAGCCACACTAGCCACATTTCAAGTGCTCAGTAGTCACATGTTATTAATGGCTACCATATTGAACAGCACCAATACGGGACGTCTCCATCATTACAGAAATTTCTGTTGAACAGCACTGTTATAAAGAATATGCAAAGTAATACCTTCTTTGCAATTAAGTCAAGTTGACTCATTTATAGAGCTTTGTGATACTTCCAACATGCTGTAATTCACTGGTAATCCCTGGATAAATAAGTCTCCCTTGAATTAGGACATGTGGAGCCACACAATTCTGTCAGCAAAGCTGGCTGGAGATGTTAAAGAAAATGTGTACAGGTAGTCCTGACCTCTGGCCTCCTGATTCAGCTGGAGTTGACCGGATAAAAGAGCTTCTGTCTCCATCTGAAAGCATCTGGAAGCACGCTCAGCAGTCAGGCAGCTGTGCTTACCTCCAACTTGCTGCCAAGCTCAAAGGGAATAAAATCAATTAAAGGGATAGATCACAGTGTTTACAAAGGAGGAAAACCCCCAAATTTATAATGGTGTGAAGAATGATTTGTGATAAAAATTGGGCACTGAGAAAATTACAGCTCTTGGTCCAGATTGGCCCCTGTCTAGAGAAGTTATTTTCATTCTCTGGCTATTATATTCCTATCTGTAAGATAAATCGAGCGCAGTTTCATACAACCAAATGCCATAATGCAGAATTTCCGGGATTATCAAGCTAAAATAATCCCCCACCCTCACCACCAATGGAGAGTTCCATCCCATCTAAGGATTGTTCACTTGCCCTTTGTAGAAATCTCACATTAGGCATGTGCTAGAATATCTCCTTAGGGAATTATAACACTTTACCAATAGAACAGGACTTTATACATAAAGGTGCTCAGGATTTTGCATCTTGAGAATGAGCTATCCATTCTACATTCAGAATCTTAGCCTTAGTCACACACACTGACACACACACACACACACACACACACACACACAGACAAAATTAAGTATTTAAAATATTATAGTTGCAACAGCAACTCTTAAAATGCATTAAATATAAAAATGAATAAATGCCTGGTGTGAACAGTGTTTTACAATTTCTCTTCCAAATGAAAGAGACCCCCTGTTTCTTTTCATTTGGTGGCTTGGCTTATACTTTCATTTTTACAGTCCAGACAACCAGCAAAGTTAAATTCAAGCCTACTTTTGTTCTCTACAAAAGGAGCTTGTTTCAAAATAAAAAGGTTAATAAAAAAAATAAATAAAGGAGCTTGTTTGACCTTTTCTGAAAGGTAGATTATTGCCATGGAGAATGAGGTCATCACTTAACTCCATAGGTATTATACTCCACCTGAGTTTCCAAACCTAAATAAAAGTACCAACACTAAAGGTATTATTATACTTACCCATACAGAGACCATTCGATTCCAAACTGCCCTAGATTCCAAAAAAGAACTTAAAGACTAAATATCAAACTTCTTTTTTCCTCATTAATCAATAGATTTTATGCAGGAAAGAACTGACACAGAGGTAATTCCCTCAAATCCGCCAACCATTCCATCTTCGTCAATTAAACACATTATTAACTTATGATTGTTAATCAGAATTTTCTGAAGCTATTTCTTTAGCCTAGTAGGAACACAATTCTCATTACAGTATATGATACACCTAAAAGGTGTGAGTGAATTGATCGCAAGGCAATGAAGAACTGTGTGAAAAGCCCTATGAGAAGACATGATTGATGCAAGGAGATTCAAACATGATGGTGACACGGTTTCTGTTTTCAAGAAGTATTCATGTAACCTGGTAGAGTGGAAAATGCAAGTGCTCACATAGGGCTCGGCGCAGTGAAATGGAGGTGTAGAAAACAGATATAAAAGAAATGCAATACATTCTGGATGAAAGGATCAGAGGAGACACAGGGAAGGATAGAGCTCCGCAGCCATGCCTGGAGCAAGAGAGAGGATTTGATAGGCAAAAAGGGAGGCGGCGTGCTCCTGTGCACAGAAGGGAGGTATAATGGCATTTCCCAGGTGAGGCCAAGTTTGTCATGACACAGAACATAGGGCACACATGGGAAGCGAGGGGAATGGAGCAGAATGGAGCAGAAAGCACTGAATGACAGTAGAAGGGATCTGAACTTTCCATGCAGACCATCAGAAGTTTACCTTGAGTCCTCAAAGATTCCTAAGAAGGGGACTGGGATACCCTCATCTGCATATTAGGAAGTTCACTCTGACAGTGCATGAAGGATGGTTAAAGTTGGAATCAAAGAGACTGTTAGGAAAATATTTTGCTGTCAGGAAATGATGCAGGCAGAAAGGACAAGGGGCAGGTAAGAATGACATTTCAGATACATCACATGGAAAGGGCCAGGTTAGTATTTCTAGCCTTGACGAATAAGATCTGACCTATGAAAGCAAATCAAATTTGCTTCCATTATACTTTTTTTTTCAAAATGTTATTTACTTTGGGATGGGCTAAGACTTGGGATATATTATGAACATATATACAATGTATCTACATTAACATATTTCTGTGTCATACTTGTTATCTATTGTCTGACCCTAAAAGAAAGCATACGTCCAAAAAGATATGTCTTCAATAGCTGACACTTATTCATTCATTCATTTATGAGATCAACAAACTTTCATTGAGCACGTCTCTGGTATATAGGACATGGAGAATATATACATAAACAGCTACTCTAAGAAACAAATATTTTCAATGTTCACAGGTAAGAAGTTACTTATATAAGGAGGATCAAGAAAACATTTTTGGAGGTAGTGAGTCGAACTGGGGCTGGAAGAATGGGAAAGATTTGAAACCAATGAGTGATGCAGGTAAGTCAGATGTGTCTGAGAAGCTGCTGAGAGTTAGCTCGGGTGTAGAGTGGGAGTCATAAAGAGAAGCAGGGAAATCTGCTGGGAAAAGAGTTTGGAGCACCTTAAAAATGATGACTTTATCTGGAAGACAACAGTCACTACTGAGGATTTTATTCAGGGATTTGACATGTTTAAAAGATTATTCAAAATAATGCCACAGTCAAATTCCCATATATTCTAGAAAGTTTGTCTTCATTTATTTTGTGTTTTAAAGCTATCATAAGATAGAAGGAAATTTTTCTCTAATTTGAGTAACTAATTAGCATATGGAGGATTAAAATGTTTGGGGTGTCATCAATCCTAGGTTCCATCTCTGCCACAGAAACATCATCATGCTGTTATGGATAAAGGGCAAATGAAAATATATTACCAAGAAATTAACTACAGTCTCTAATGCTTCTGTGAAATGGCTAAACTTTATTTAATAAAGGAAACTTTCACAATTATCACTATTAATTTGTTTTCATTCATCCAGAACATTTAAGCTCTGTTTATTAATTTAAAAGAAGTAAATAAAAATATCTGGTTTGGGAGCCAAGTCCTAGAATTTCATAAATGATCCTGTCTAAAAATTGTTATGGCTGAGCAATAAATCCCTGGAAAATGATGCTTATATTTGTAATAGAAATGTCACCAGAGCTTTAAATATAGCAGGGCGACGTGTCTCTATTACTGTGAGGCAAAGTCAAATTTGTAATTGATTTTGACTTGTACCTCCTATAATGTGTGCTGAGTCTGGTGGCACTGGGCAAGATTTTTACACATTTTAAATCCTAATTTTTTCAAGTTAGATTAATCTGTAAATCAGTTTTCTCCTCTTGTAATTTGTACGCACCTAGCTTTCTCTTCTAAGAACAGATGAACGTGTTCTTTGAGTATTTGATTTGCAAATAATGGATTTTGGTAGTTGTTACAATAGTCCTTGGAACTCTTACATTCCCCCAGCTGCACTTAGATGATGAGAGGTAAAATGAAGAAATCTCCAAATCAAATTTTTCATTTACAAGAACTGAACTTCTGAGGGTAAGGGCACTGATGGACATTCCACAGCTGCTAGGAAACCATGTGTCAACATTATTTATCAAAATGATGTGATGGTAATTGTGGTCTTTATTCTGGTCTGGAAGTAAGCAAGCCAAATAGATACACATACTTAGTCCTTTAACATCCAGCATTCAAAATCCAGTTAATTATTTGTTGCTGGAGACATGTGGAAACGGCAGTAGAAGCTGTTGGGGCTCAATACAATGATAGCTGTATTCAGCAGCGTGGATTCAGAGTTTAAAAAATTAATTTACGCATGGTTTCAGAGATTCTACCAGATGAGAGGACCACAGACTTACGTCTAACTCCTGAGCTGGCAGTCTATGGTAGGAACACTGCCAGCTATAAAAAATAATAATCAGAGGCCCATGAACTGCTCTTTTAAAATGGTTACATTAAAACCCAGACACCTGTAGTTTTACTAGTTGCTAAAACGGCTTGTAATCGCACATGCATGAAACAGATGTGTAACCAGAGCTGCAGTAACTGGTTTCCATTAGACAAACACAGGTGAATGGCAGGCAGGAGGAATGGAAAGCTGAGATTTGCACGCGTTAAATTCTAACATTGAAGACTGCATGTAAACCTTCAAAAGCATTTTTTATTAATTACATATTGGCCTGTCTCTTGAATGCTTTTAAATCATGGGTATTTACATTTCCCAAAATGATCTGCTTAAATTTGGACAAGATAATAATGACTAATACCCATCCCCCAAGGTGTGTTCTTCAAAATACTTATCTTAGTGAAATGACTGCCAGGGCTATGTAGGAAACTTTTTAACAGACTTGAACTTTTTAGGGGTTCTTTTTTAGGTCTTTTTTAAAACAACATTGCTTAAAGGTCTCATAAAAATCAACATTAAAGGATATTTCCAGAATTTTCGTCTGTCCAAACACATGAGCCAGGTCCTCGTTTCTAGCATCCTGGTGTTTGGTTGTTATAAAATTTACAGTACGGTGTGTCAGTTCATTTGGGACTGAGTCACACAGCCTGGAACGCAGTGCACTGAGGAAGTCATGTGAACCGTTGCACAAATACATTTTTGTCAGTGTTTGGTTTGAGAGCTGAGACTCAGTTGAACTTTAGGGGATTGCATCTTAGTTCAAATGTTCCAAAATTCTGTTTTACAACAACATCTGGGATGTGGAGAGTGGATCACTTGTTTTGGAATTCCTTAGAAAGGAAAAATCAAATGCAGACAATAATAAAATTCACAAGAATCGTCCTTCCAGAAATCCTCATCACACCTGGGATGGAACCTTCGAGCCAATGTTTCCTTTCAGATGTCTTAGAAAAAGGAGTGCAAACAGCATGAATGAGTTGGAGCAAACAGGCATCTATGTGAAAACCTGTCTGAATTGAGAAGGAAAACAGGATATGTGTTCATGCTCTCATAACTCATCAGGAAAACTCATTCCAAGTCATTCCCAGGGATGATCTACTCCCCCAGAAGACCGTATCTTTCCACATTTTTTCCATTCTGAAAACATAGTTGAAAAAAAAATCAAAAGTCATTCTTGGAATGAAAATGTAGGCTCTTGCAGAATGTGAATGAAAGACATTTTGACCTGGAGATGCACACAGGATTTTTAAAGGGCTGCATGGCTGTTCATTCCACAGCCGTGGTTGTTCTCTGGAGTCAAATGATTCCTCAGGGATGGAAGTGCCATGGATGTTGAGGAAGGTGAGGTGTAGAAGGCACCTGCTAAGTCTTCAGACTAGGGCAAAAACAGCAAATGGAGCCAACAGGGCAAAGCCGTTTGGACATATTGCAAAGTCATTTTGGATATTCCCACTGTATCTGTTAAATATTTATCTATACTCTGACAACTATGCCCTTGTTCCAGGAGCTTGAAATTATTGGGTCTTTAAGTCATTCTTATAGTATAAACTGAGCACTCCTAGAAGTGTATTAATTCTTTCAGACTGATGGTATACCATTTATTTGCATGAGTGTTCCATAGTCAATTGATAAGTAAGAGCACCAAAAAATAGCCCTTCCCTATCTGAAGGTTGTGCATCCACTCTGGTTCACGAGACCTTATAGGGTAGCACATGTCAAACTTAGCTGTGCATTGGAATGACCAGAAGAGCTTTATATAAATGCAGGAGTATGGGCATCACCCCCATATTTTCATTCAGTTGTTCTGATGCCCCTATATCTGACTATTTTCTAAAATGTAAATCCCTAGATAATTTTCAATATATAACCAGGACTAAAAAACATGGCCGAAGGCCAGGTGTTTATCAAAACATTACTCACACACACTTGCGAAGTTAAATTTACTGACCCATTAAATGCAGAGTGTGATTGAGCCCACTGCAGCTATGTTGGTCCTTACTGGCTTGTATGTTAAAATTGCACAGGAAATGGGAGACAATCATGAGCAGAGAACATAGTTAGCAATGTAGGGATGGCTTCCAAAATTTGTTGTGCTGGTGGCTCTTTTCCTGTCCCACAGATGATATAGTGATAGCCAGCAGTCACAAAGACTCTGATGGTAACTGGTTCTCAAGATATTCCTGGGAAGGTTATCCCTTTAATAGTCCAGAAAGTATATTTCTAAACCTCTAGCAATAACTGGAGATAGCACTCAACAAAGTCATAAGACACAGGTACACCCAAAATGGATACAATCGCTGCCAAGACAGAACTGCATAAAGCTGCTTCTCCTAGAATAATCACCAAATCCAGGTCATCCAAATTAAAAATATTACTTATTTCTGTCAACAGATGTCCATTTCAAGTATGTGTCAAGGGTCAAAAGAAACACCAAAGTACCCCCATTGAATTCAAAAGAAAAGTTTAACTTGTCCTGATAATGGTCCCCTTGCCTAAGGTACATAAGTTTTAAGTGTTTCCTGGAGGATTTTGTTCTTCTTGCAGAACTAGTTATCAATTATGAAGCAATTGTCCCTCCTTCTAGAAAGTTCTGAGAAAGAAACCTTCATAGCTTTGTAGTGGTAATTAGAGAAATCCAGGTCAGCTCGACTGCAGGGACCAAAACTTTCATGCAACAAGGAAAACATTCAGCCAGACTTTGGATATCTGGTTTGCAGAGACAAATATCCACATCATTTTCTGACTTTTTTAATACTTTTTCATCAGATACTTTAACAATTTATAAAAATACCAGTTTTACAACTTCCGTAAAATCCCTTAATCATGATTTTTTAAAAACCCACATAAAAAGGACTAGTGGATTGATAAATACTGATAGAAAAAAATACATAAAAAACACCTTGACAATCGGATTCTAATGCTATGCAACTCAAAATTATTTTTTTATCTTTTCCATTTTTCCATTAAAGGATACTCTAGCTCTCGTCTGTGCTTCATTTTTTTTATTAATACAAAATGTTCATATCAAAGTCAAATTGCCTCAAAATCTTTCTCTTCCGTGAAAAACAAATTTCATTTCAAAACTGGAGTTTGATAATATTTAGTTATTAAGTTGGAAACATAGACTGTTTCACTCTTTCACCCTGCTCTTCTTATGAGCATATTTACCTATTTTTATGGTATTAAATATTTCCCATATTTTCCAGAGAACACAATCTCATTGAAGCATCTTACTTCATCTGGGTGTTCCAGTGAAGCCCACCGTTCTGTACATGCTATAAATGTAAGGAAAAATGAAAGAAAGAAGAATCCTGCTTGATCACAACTACTCTACCTTTGAGAATTCTTCTCTGGCCTTACCACGTGACCCGTACTATACATAGATGCTCTTTTGTTACTGTCTCACCCTGAATTCATTTCAAAATGCCAATTTCCATAGTAATTTAATGCAGCTGTTAAGACATCTTTTTTCTTTTGATCATTGTTATTAATGGTGTGCCATAACATATGCAAGGCTAGCAATCCTAGCTACCCTTCCTTATACAGCCCTTGCACATTCTCTCCTTTCCCTCATTCTCTTGGCCACAGCCCGGTTCTTCAGCCCCTGGCAACCTTGCGGGGGCTTATCTCCCGCAGGAAGTTCATTTCAAAGTTATTAGTTCAGGACTCGGGAACTATGTGGGCAGTTTTCTATGGTGTACACAGTCGGAAAAGAAATTGCTCTTCACTATTCCCCAGAGAAGCAGGTTGGCCTTAATTGTAGTCTTCTGTTTGCTGTGGAATGGTTTATGGCAGAATCTTAACGTGTTTTTTTGTTTGTTTGTTTGTTTTTTTGGTAACTGTTACTCTCCTCAGTGTTTTGAAATAGCTACTTCATAAGTGTGTTTTTCTTCGTAAAATCTAAATGTGCCGAAATCAACTGGTAAAACCCTTAAGGGTTTAAAAGGAAAAGGAAATGCATTAGCCATAGATAAAATAAGATAATAAAGAGTCAGAGAGAAAATCCTGTTATAAGCAACGTTGCAAGAAAAAAAATGTAGAGCGTATGTAATATCAGAAAATCGTATTTTTACCCTACAGCACAGATTCCAACACCTCATTCCTCCCCATATTTCTCAAATAGGTAAAAAACTTTGAAATTCATAATCACTTTTGTGATTTTAATACTTCCTTTAGCAGATGCTCACTCAAGAAAGCTTTACTACCTAGAAAGTTTTGGGGTGTTTTGTTTTTTGGAGGTTTTTTTGCTCTGTTTGATACCAAAAAAATCTGTTCTCTAAACAGATCAATTCTTTAATAGGTCAATATAGAAAGCATTTAATTTGGGGGAACAAAACTTGCAATTAACTCAAAAGTTTACAAACGTATATATATGAGTTTCATTTGAAGGTTTCGTCTTGACTTTTAGTAAATTATTTGACTTAGTGCACACGAGTAATCACTGGAAAAGATTTATTATTTGGGAAGACTTTTTCAATGAGCTGAAAGGCTGAACACTCCACAGTGAATTCTGGTGAGAAATATACTAAAGAATTTTAGGCTCCGAAATAAGAAAGTTCTTGGAATTGTTTTTTCCGGTTAAAGACAGTCCAAAAATTGTGTCATGTTTTAATCGAAAAGCATTTAGATAAACGACATAAGGTAAACGTCTCTGCAGCGCCAAAACATTATCTTAGTTCTTGATTTACGAAATATTAATGTCATTTTCGTGGCAGGAAACCTTTTTTTGCTTTAAGCATCTCTTCAGAAAAAGAATGTCAGAAAACAGAAAACGTTAACTATGCTATAAAAGCGTTTTAAAGGAACATGGCAGCCATATCTTTGAACTTCTGTTTCTAGAACGAGTCAGCCCAGGACACGGAGGTACGTTGGCAAGGTTTTGGAATCCTTGCAGAAGGTCACTGCTGATCCCACTCCTCTCTGGCATTCTTTATTGACAATGACATTAACCCCAAACAAACTGCATGAAGATAAATAAGTCCATGAAGGAGACTTGGGGATAAGGAAAGGGAAGGCGTGCATCTCAGATTCTCAGGGGAATGATCAATGGAGGGAGGTAGTAATGACATCAGAACAGAGACCTACAGTCAGAAACCCTTCTCCTCACTCTGCTTCTTATTGTAATGTGACCATTTCAATGGGTCTCATTTCCCTAACATGGAATATAGGTATATTGATCAGAGGAAAAATCAAATGATGTAGCAGGTGTTTCTGACCTTGACTTCCACAATTCCTCTCATGGGAACTAAGGACAGGAAAACAATAGGTTTTCTATGAGCACTTTTTGCCAAAAAAACAACTTTCCATTGCTGATATTTACTAGTGAATAAAATTATTTTTAAAAATTTTCCACTAAAAGAGTGAAAAACATGAATGAGATACTTTCTAAGTACCTCCTAATTCCTTATGCAGAAATTGCCCCACTGCATATTCATGGAAGCCCAGCATCAACAGTGCTCAGCTCTAGGAGTGACAACCCTGATAAAGTCATTCCCCATCCAATACTAAATACATGGACGAGGAATAGGAACCCTTTTCCATTGAGTTTAAGGGGAGCTTCCTAAAGTAAAAATGAGCTATCAGCTCCAAGGACATGGCAGATCAGAGCAAAACTCCAGAACTGTGGTATCAAGCTTAATTCTGGGTCTGGCTGTAGATACTTTTGTTCTGATATATTCCTACCCTGCCATCCTACTCCTCCACAAGTTGACACAGTATGTATGTGTGTGTGTGTGTGTGTGTGTGTGTGTGTGTGTCTATAGGTGTATGTGAATGGATGCGTATGTGAACACACACACATTGTGTATTTAAAACACGTGAGAGTGTTTTAATGTTATAAGCATTTCATTTAAACAATAATGCCCCTGGCACAGGGCAATTCCTAGGGTTTGATGACTGGCTAGCGGCAGATGATGAGCTTTGCTCCATTAATTCCAGGGTTTTGTTAATCTCTAGGACATGCCCTTCCCTGAGATTTTTTCACTACTATTATTAAAAATAAATGTAAAACACAAGCTTTTCAAGCTCAAAGGGCACAGATTAGTTTTATGGGAGGTACAGTTTCAAATGGGACCCTCCATGTCTTGAGAGCTTTTTTCCAATGGATTTCCCTCTCAGGAGATGAATCAATTTGTGATCATTGTTACTACATATTTTGCTTAAATTGTTATGAATCAATCTAGTCAGCAAGGCCTTACATGCAAGTTTCCTCTCTCCATTTTCTTCCCAAGTTTCAAAAGCAAAGGAATAGGATATGAATGAACAAAAAAATTTTCCATGCGGCAATTTTTTTTAATTGCTATACAGGCAAAACAGGTGCTGAAATGTGAAACCCTTTGGAGGAATTTTCTCCGTATAACAAATCAGTGCTCACACTAACCTAAAGTGAAGCTGGCTTTAATGTGGAATGATGTACAAAAGCAGTGCCTATCGACATAAGATCCATAGATGACTGTCCCAAAAAGACCAAAAAAAAAAAAAAAAAAGCATACTGTCACTTTAAGAAAAAATAAACTAAAATATGAACTACCAAAAACCCTGCCATTTCCAGCCTGGGCTTGATTAATGATTTTTCTATCTAATAAAAGGTTCACAAACCATCTGTTTTTCTCCCTAATGCCTTGCCCAAAGGTTTTTCGTTCCTATTTCAGGCTCGGGGCCAACTGACATTCCACTCTTTTTTTTTTCCCCAGCCTTGTAAACAAACCCTTCTCTCTTTTTAATCTTCCAGTGCTGTTTCCTACCCATCGTTATGCATATTCATTGCGAGTAAACATTTTTAGTGTCTACACTTAATCTCTTCCACTGGCAATTACTGTTCTATGCTGTTTTGTAATGCAGAAGGGCCAACGCTTTCCGTTCTAATAACAGCTGGGCCGCAGATGGGGCCTGCAGTCATTGTAGAAAATAAAAATTTACAAGATGCCAGTGGAATTTATTTCAGTTTTATGGAGTCACAGGAGGAACCTTTCTGTTATCCGCCTTCAGTGAAATCTGTAGGCACAAGGCAAGCTTTTGACATTTAATCAAAGGGGGGTTCAGGTAGGGTCTGGAACGACGCAAGGAAGAAAGCAGGTGGATCATATTAGGCTGTGCCATGGTTAATTTATTTAGAAGTGATTGGCTTAGATGTGTGCAGCCAATATTTGACATCATGTATATATCTTGTTTAGCATTGTGCCTCTAAATTGTTACCACTGGAGAGACAGTGAGCTGTCACTGTGGACCGAACCAGGTGTTTGGTCGGGTTGCTACTTAGTTAGAGGTGCTGATGGAGATGGCACTGTGCTCACCAAAAACAAGGCGTTTTGTGTGGTTTCTAAAACTTGATTCCTCTTGACTTCACGGCACCGCTCTCTGAACTACTGTTAAGTGCTTCTTCAGCAGAACCCCCGAGAGTGTGAACGGGCTTTTGAGTAGGGCTGCAACCTTTAACAACGTGGTTTAACCGGGAATTTTCTGTGATAGGACTCGAGGACGTGAACATGGATTTAGTGGAAGGGTTTAAAGGTCCGACGTATGCGTTATTCTGAGGCGGGGTGGGATGCGGATTGTGCCGGAACCACCTGAGCCGCCCGCGTGCGGTGGTGAAGAGCGAACTGCGACGTCCCGTGAAGAAAAATAAATTGTCACACGCACACACGGTAAAACTGCAACCCAGTTCAAACACAGTGCTCGTTCTAGAAGTAGTCACTAAGGTTCTTGAACCCATCCTACTGGATCCCCTACTCCTGACCTTCAACTCTCTCCCCAAAAATGTGGAAACGGAATTCATGAAAGGCATCCAAGGACATCCCACAATTAATTCAATAAATAAACATGGGCTTCCAGACTAACCTATGCCAAAGGTGCTCATGTTTTTACATTTGGGGCCCTCTTTTGCCACACACCTTCAGCTGGTTGCCTAGCAACCACGAGAGACTCACTGAGCATGCTCACTGAGAAACCTAATTGCTATCACAATTTACTTTTGTTGTTTTTTTTAAGCCCATTAACCAAAACAGGATGTTTTCCTTTTTGAAGGACAAGTAAGGTCTGCATGAATTTGAAAGGCAAGAGAGTATATTTCGATACCAAAACAATTCATTAAATGCCAATGACAGGCATGGATGTGGGTACACATAACAAACATAAAAACTGGAGCAGATTGGCATTAAATAACGTATAAATTCCCATTTATTCGGATTTTTATAGACTCATTTCTTTTATTCTCTTTATCTTTTTTGGTCGTGGCTTTTTTTTTCTTCTCCCCCTAAGAAAGCCATCAGTAAGAGGGGAGGGGAAAGTGAAATTTCCTGTCATATTAAGAAACTTTATTTAAGAATTTAATTTATATAGTAGATAACATGCTTCTTGTCCATGCTCTCTGTCCTTCACTCCTTCCTTCTTTTTTTTTTTTTTAAATCTCCTTAATGATTCCAAATCTAAAGCTAAGATTTAGCTCCCTTAATCTTCTCACAAAGGGCAAGCATTTTGTGTACCTCAGAGAGAAAGGCAGTTTTTCCTAACTTCAAGATAAAAACATTTTATGTTAGGTTAACCTAATCTATCCATTTATTAAAATATCTCCGTGCTTTATTTTTTTCCCTAACATCTAGATTTGTAGATAAAATATGCTTAGAACCTTAAGTACCTATTGAACTAGTTTTATTGCTAAACAGAATGCTTTTTCAATGAAAATTTATATATTATGTTTCCGGGATTCTCCCTAATTTTTTTCAAATTTTCTAATTCATTTTGAAAAATTAACTCATTCTTTTTAACTTTATGTATTTCATATAAATAAGCTTACATTTGCATAAATCTAGGGATTCTAATAAGGGGACATGCTTTTTCACTAATTCCAGGACCCTCTCTCGTGCCCCACAAGAGTAACACATTTATTTGTATCCTGCAGGATAAAGCTCTCCCACTACCCTTTAGGAACTAACGGATATCAGCAAGCAAAGAAGATGAAATAAGCTCATGAGAGGGGAGCTTATGCTTATCTAAGCCTTAGATGCACCACAACTCCCATCCCTGACTGCCCCTCCCACCACCACCCTGGGCTTTTTTTCCTTCAGCTACCAAGGCATTCTGGGTAGAAAATGTCCTTGTGGTGCTTCTGTTGTCAGTGCCAGAAGAGAAGAGGGCTAACTCTCAATACAGTGGTACTGCTTCCCTGAGGATAAGAGTGTGTGTGTGAGTGTGTGTGTGTGTGTGTGTGTGTGTGTGTGTGTGTGTGTGTTCCCAAATAATAGTAGTCCTTGTCTATGTATGAGCCACTAGTTTCACCATTCCCTCAGAGATAGCCAGCAGAGGGAGCAAAATTTAGCTCACGAGCAGTATTCCCTGATGTCCAAGCATTGGTAAGAATTCTGGAAGACATACTATATAAGAAATTAATAAAATCAAAAGATTTCATTTCATTATGATTAACCCTATTATGCATAGCAGCAGGTCGAGCAATGTGAGTAATGAACAGCTAAACAAGGCTAATTGGTTTAATCAGGAGACTCCAGGGCTGGTGGTTATGAATACAATGATAAAACTGGTAAAGCAACACTTGTTCCCTTTTTCTTTCCAAAAAACTACTAACATCTACAAAAATACACACACATATACATGCATACATAATATGTGTTGTGTTTTTAATTCTGTGGCTGGAAATACTTATATTCCATTTATATAGTTTCACATGCCTTCTTTAATATGTGAATATATATAAATATAAGCTCTTTAGGGGAATCTTTCCTCAATTTCATTCATGTTAACAACTTTCTTCTCTCTCTTGTCTCTCCTGGACCTCTGTTTCATTGGTGTCTGTCTGTCTGTCTGTCTCTCTCTTATACAAAAGGGCTCACAGGCTTACACATGCAGACTTTGCAACAGTTTTAGCCCTCGATACTTTGGAACTACTAACATGGTTTGAGAGTAAAATCATTTTTCAACTTCTGTTTTACCGCAAACTTAACAGGTGACTGGCCTAAAGGGAGTTTGTTCCCCATTCCCTGCTTAATGTGCCTAACTCACTACTGCTCTAGCTTCTCAGAATTTAAATCAAATGCGAACACTTAGGAGCAAAGGAGGGAGTGATGAGAGCTTTTATGAACGGAAAGAATTGAAGCAATTGTTTGGTCTTTTTATTTTCTCTCTCTCTCTCTAAATAGGTCCAGAATTGATTGTTTCCTCTCACCTGTGGGCATTTCCTGTTTTAGTGCATTGATGGTATCTGGACCCATGTCGTTCTCAAGCTTCCTCAACCTTAATCTCTAGAAATCCTGTAGAGTGTGTCAAATTAGAACTCCATTCCAGCAAATACATCTTCACATTTCTGTGCAGTTAATTCAATACATTCATTAGAATTTCAGGCTTCTGAACATTTTTGCTGAAGTATATAGATTTTCCTCCTTGCCCCCCACTTTCATGATTTTCCCTATTCTTCCTTCGCACCACACTCTCCTCCTATATATTTCAAGTACTTATACTCTCCAACTGCCAAAAAAAAAAATTTTATTTCAATTTATAAACATCTCTATAATATAGCCATCCTTTTTTTTTTTTTAACAAAATATGACATTTTGGCTTTGGATGCAGCAAAACTTGCACACCAAATTCAGATGTAGAAATCCAAAGTCTAAGAAAAAAGTTATTAGACTCTGACATATAGTATGCTCCTCTCTGGATTACAAAAGGAAACTCCTTTTCTTTTCAGGTTCTATACAAAATAGCACAAAGATCACAAATAACATTAAATCATCACATTTCCATGTGTGGATACAGGCTTCTGGCTGCATGAAGGCAAACGAAACACTGGAATTTCCTACTAGATGTATCTGAAGTCTCTGAGAATTGCAAAGCAGCTTTCCTTACCAAAGTGCATTTGAGCCAGTTCTAAGACTGTCTAGAACCCTTATTCGTAGAAATCAGAAAACCTCCAGATCCCTGGCAAACGTTTCCATTTACTAACAAGGGGACAACATATGCATGCCTACTGGTTTACTACAATTAACATGGAGTGCATGTAACAAATGTGACTGTTCAATCGTCAAAAGCCACCGAGAGAACAATCTCCTACTGACTTGACGGATAACACCAATGCCAGAGATCTGGGTAAAAATTATATATATTTTCCTCCTACAAGAAGAAACATCTATGCAAATTTCTTAAAAAATAGAATAGTGTTGAAAACAGAGAGATGGAATCAAATGTTTTTATTAAGGATTTCGATCTATAGAATTGGTTACTGGCTAGGTTTGGGTTTGTTGTTGTTGTTGCTAGAAGAAAAAAAAAAACCCTGAAAATATTTTAATAATGCATACCTAACGTTTATTTTCTTATTAGTAATTGTTATGAAACCAGAATGTTTTGCCAGCCTATCTAACTGCACCTGTTACTAGATATTTCCAAGAGACTCGCACACCAATTTTGCCTGAGTGCACTGGGTATATTTCCCGTTGTTTTGATTGTACAGTGAGGGCACAGGCAGTTTGCATTCAAAAAAGAAGGCACATTTTATTCAAACAGGAAAAGTGATGTCCTTGGAACTTCAACCTTAATGAAACACTTTTAAAAAGGACACACTGATTGAGATGGGAAGAGATCCAAAGACAGGCGTCCAGAGAGAGAAGGGTAAGTGCATGATCGAGAAGAAAGGGAAATGGATTAGATCAGCAAACCAAAACGATAGTATCCCAAGAGATGTCTAAAAAATCTGTATGAAGTCATTACAGCCACACGGCATTATCTTGCAGGGTGGCTACATGCTCCGGAGTGCAAGGAAAGTTTGCCCTCGAAGCTGAGTTTTTGCAGAATTAATTCTAAATATTCCCTACAGACTTAAAGAGTTTTCAGTCCCAAATTGCTTAAATGATGATTAGTTGAAGTTCTTTTGACTAATTTTGGCAGAAGTAACATTTCTAGCTGGTTGATTTGTGCATCAGAACGAACCAATGTCTTCGGACATCTGTACTATAGAGACACCCTTATGCTAAAACTCGACTCCAGCACTACCCTTAAAAAATAGCACATTTCCGTTCATGCAGAACGGTGATTAGACTTCCCCAACACAACTCATACTTTTTAAAAGGCGCGTCAGAATTTTAAAGTGCATTAAATAAAGGGCATTGGCACATCAATGCAGCTCTCTTTGAGGAAAGATGCTGCATAATTTCTGCTGAACGGATGCACAAACCTTCAATAAAGAAAGTTCTCAAAGAAAAAAAAATACACACATGCACATATTCTCGATGTTGAGAACAGTGTCCTTGGGAATTAAATAACTTATATGTGTATAAAACTAAGCCTTTTAAGGTGCTTTGTTTCACCATCTTAAGGCAGAGCGAAAGTCCCCAAGGGGCTATTGTTTTGCTAACTTATTTTAAATATTCTGTTTTCCCGCAGCTGTTGCCCGCCTGGTAGGACTGCACAGGATATTCTGCTCGGTAATTTTTAAAAATAGATGTTACTTTCTCCTACATCTTGATATGCATTTGTAAGAAACAAATGGCTTTCTGTATCAAGGGCTTTCAAAACAACCGCTGTGTTGTAAACAGGCTGGAAAAGTTACAGGAGCCCTGTGACAGGTGGATTAGCTGCCTCGTAGCTTTGGCTCTTGTGCAGTCATCTCTGGCACAGGGGCAGCTGGAGTTTCTGCCGCAGAAGAGAAGGGTTCCATGCACGTGGAATACTGGCAATATGTTCAGCACCCAGTTTCCAGTTCTAGGTCTTGATCCTCATGCCTGTTAAAAGTGACATTGAAAATACAAAATGGGGTGGCACATGAAACCCAACCCCAAATTAGGCAGCTTTTCAAGGCTGGAAGAGACTTAATTGAACGGCTGCAGAACCACAGCAGCTGGAGAGATTTGTTCAGTGGTTTTCACTCCGTGGCCGAGCATATTTTCAAAGTTTAAGTTCTTAACAAAGGGAAACGAAGTAGAAAAAATTCTTTTCATGGAGAAAAATTGTGACAGCCAAACACCTTACAGAGCTTCGATAGCCTGTTTGGGTTAGAAAAAAAAAAAAAAGAAGTATGTTTCAGTTCTACAGCTTTTTTCTATTTCCTGAGCCGATGTCAGTTATGCCTATTGTCAATTTGGAACTCACAGAACACAAAACAAAAGAACTTTGCTGTGAGCAACGTTAATAACAGCACTGGCCTTCTGGATGGTGGATCTGCTCCCAGCAAAAAGATCTGGTAGCTAAGCCTGCCCAGATGATGGAGCTGGAAGAGTTAGCGAAGTTCGTAGTTGAAGTAATGGTTTTCACCTGGAGGCTTCCAGCCACGATCAATAATGTTGCCAAGAGAAACCTGCAAAGTGCTCAGTGGGATACAAGGAAGCCCCCCTTCTAAATCACAGGTGGTACCATCATGCCTGGTCACTGATGTTCTTTTATGCCAGATCATTTCACTGGCTTCTTGCTCTTGGGAGCCGCCGTCTCTAGACTCTTCTTTCTTCTATGTCATTTGTCCACCAGAACTGATCCAGGTTTCCTACTAAAATTGTAAACTGCCCCAAACTGGACCAACCAAGATAGGGTGAGAACAGATGAGGTCATCAGAAATATTTACTGGGCGCTAATGGTTCCCAGTCCTGGCTTAAGATATAAAAAAAAAAAAAAAAAAAAGTCAAAAAAATTTTCTAGTCAAAATTCAGGCATCAAAGACCAAAACTGTTACACACCGAGGAGAACAGGTATCTCCCCCCATCGTAGAGGCACATACCTAAAGCAACGTGGAAGAGCTTTTCTTGTCATGAAACCCTGGCCATTCGTAAATAAACAGAGGATATTCGTTCTTCCTGGGTTGAGGTGATGTGCAGGATCTGGTCAAGACTGAATTCACCACATTACAAAAGAAAGTGCTGTGTGTATTTTTCAGCACGTTCTGGTGAAATGGATATTTTTTAAAAATTAAGCTTATAACTCAAATACTTAAAGCCAGTAAGAGACTTTTTCGAGCAAGCCCTTTGAGATGTCACAGACCAGACCAGGGCTCGGTTTTCCTTCCATGAGAAAATGAATTGCGCATTTATCTCCAGGGACAGATTACAGATTTTATAATTCTGATAGAACAATGTAGCAGACCTCTAGCCTCCCACATGTGTATATGTGATGGTCTGGGGGGGGGTGATGAGATGCACAAATCCCATTAATAATAGCAGTTGCACGCTTAATTTCATGTGCACTGCACTGAAAAATTACTTCTTACTATCTAAAATAAGATTCAGGAAGAGCCTGGGAAATCAGGAACTCTTCCAACCTACCTTTGCGGTCCCCTTGTGAACAAGGAGCTGGTGACTCATGTCATTTAGCAGACAAATACTGAGGGCATTATTAGTGGATACCCTCAGGGCAGAATTGATGTGAACATCCCAGAGATCAAGGACTGCTTGCAACAAAAGGAAAGAAGTGTTGTCAAACCTTGCGATTCTTTTTACGCTCAATCAAAGGGAATGCTGATTTTACAGAAACTTCTAATTGTGAAATACACATGGCAGGGGCCTTCCAATTTGCTGATCTCTGAAATGAACTCTTTCATTGTCGATCTCACCATCTCCGACACTGTAAATATGACTAAAGTAATCTTGGCTGTATTTGTAGATTTATAGAATTTTGGAGCTGAAAGATATCTTTGAGTAAGTGTCCTACTTTTAGGTTTTATGTCTAAATCTAGCATTAATTTGCCTTAATACTAGATTTAGTAGTAATTTAAATTCAGTAATTTAGTAGTATATTTAAATAAAATATAATTTATTTTTATAAAAATAAAGAAAAACCTGTGTCTCCTTTTCAGTCACCAACTCATCCCGAGACTTTTGACTGGGACCCTCCTGGTTTTAGTAAAGAAAATTCTGCCTTCCAGGGAACCCCTCCATCCCAGGCAAGCCCGGATGGTTGATCACCGTATACTGCCCCCTGAATTTCCCATTGCTATTAATGGCACGATATCTCTGGGGCCCTAAACCTCCTGTCCCCCACATTTATATCTGAAGATTCTCTTTTCTCTACTTCTCCCTTCATTCCTACTGCCAATACCAGTTCAAGCCCTCTTGATCTCCGTCCTGAAACACTACGAGCCTCCTACCTCTTCTTGCCGGCCCCATTTCTCATGGAACATCCATTCTACCCAAAAACCTTTGAAGATGACATTGAAACCTTGTTACTCTGTAACTCAGTTTTGGACTCAGCCTGGCATTCAACACCTCATGATACCGCCCCAATATATTTTTCTAGCTTGTAATATAGAAAAAATGGCAACTGCAATAGAAGATAGAAAAAGCGTGTCCCAATTCACCATTCTCCATCACTAACCAGTTATACAAACAAGGCCAAGCCACTTAACCTTTCTTGGCTTTAGTAATCCCAGTGGTGCAATATTGTCACCTATCTTAAAGAAGAGAGCTAGTCTCTCTGACCTCATGAAGTTCTGCTCTTGAAAAACTTTGATTTTATGACCCCCTCTATCACTGCTTGTAGACTCTATGTCCTATTGGGTAGCACCCTATCGTAAGGAACAAGCTCTGGGTTTTCCTAGCTCCGTGTATTTTTTGTATGCCGTTCTGCCTGTCCTTATACCTCTCCTCACCTACCTCGTGACTCCCCCTGGCAAAGGCCCACATATTGCTTCCCCCTTCCACAGCCTCAGTTAAATCTCAGTACCTCTCTGAACCTCCATGGCTCATTGCTTTTGTCTGTTTTGTGACACTGATGAAACAATTCTAACATTTCTATGGTTACTATTATTTGTGCACATGACTTGGGTCCTGTGCTCCTATGAGCTTCCAGTAACAAGGACTGCGTCTTACTTACAGGGAGTCACTATGACATGCTGTTTAAGAGTTGCTAGTAGGTATAAGGGTTGAATTGTATCTCCCAAAAAAGATATGTTTGAAGCCCTAACCCCCAGTACCTTGGAGTATGACCTGATTTGGAAATAGGGTCATTGCAGATGACTAGTAACTAGTTAAGATGAGGCCACACTGGAATAGGTGGTCTGCTAATCCAATACAATTGGTGCTCTGACAGGCTTGGAAAGACAGAGACGCAGGGAGAATGCCACATGACCATGACGGCAGAGACTGGAGTTAAGTAGCTGGAAGACAAGAAATGCCAAGGATTGCCAGAAGCTACCAGGAACTGGTAGCCTACGGGCTTCAGAGGGAGCATTGTCTCTGAGGACACCTTGATTTCTGACTTCTGGCCTCTAGAACTGTGAGATGATAAATTTCTTAAGCCGTCCCCTTTGTGGTCCTTTGTTATACCCTTCGAAATTAATAGAAGAGTCAAACTGCCTGGATTTGAAATGTTGCTCTGCTGCTTGCTAGCTCGTGTGAACTTCAGCAATTTACTTAAACCTCTGATGCCTCCATTTCCTCGTTTATAATATGATCATAATAAGAGAACCAATATCTTAGTGTTATTGTACTGAATCGAAGAATTAACACCTGTAAAATTTACACCAGGGTCTGGCAATAAACCTGGCAAGAAGCTTTTTTCAATCTTTTAATTTTGTTATCCTTCAATGCTATGCAAATAATCAGCATTCAGTAAATCTTTATTGGATGGAGGAAATAACATAAGTTGATGAAAGAAAATGCAAATTTATCCAAACACATATATTCAGCTTATTTTTATTGACTTGACATCTGATCCAAAATGACAACACGTTTCACTTACTGTTCACCTTACATATTAAAGCGGTGAGGAAGCCTGTGGCCATTTGAGGCCAGGTCCAAATGCTAATTCCACTGCTTCTTAGACGTGTGATCTTGCGGTAGTCTGCTCAGCCGCTATCATGCTTAGTTTCCCCAACTTTAAATGGAGGAATCCCAGAGTTGTAGTAAAGATTAAGTTAAGACAATGCTTAAGACTCATAAATATCAGCTGTTGTTGTCATTTCACCTTTATTTATTTTAAAGTATTTTCCTTTTAATATTTTCATAAAATTCTACATCAGTATTATAAACAACCTGCATGTTTCAAACTTGCTAATAGGGCAGCATCCTGAAGATATCTGACTCTCTGGCTGGCTGAGTCTCGATTTCTTCATCTTCAAAACAGCGCTCCCAATTGGGAGCAAATTTGCCCCTCCCACTCCTACCCTGCCAGGACATTTTTGATTATCATGACTGAGGGGGCTGGGAAGGCATCACTACAGGCATCCAGTGTATAGTGGTCAGGGTTGCTGTTAATCAGTTTACAATTCACAGGACAGCAACTACCACAAAGAATTATCTGCTTAAAAGATCAATAGTGCCAAGACTGAGAAAACCAGCTCTAAAATGAGATGATTGGGCCAGGTGATAGGCCCAGGTGAACTTTCCCATTCCTTCTAGCTCAAAAACTTCATAAGTGCCTGATTTCCATAATGCATTGTAAATGCCATGCTCTCAGGCTGCTCAATTAATTATTTTTATCACTTCCTATTTTTTTTTTGAGCTATGTGTTTTTCCCCCTGAATGTCAAGACAGTAATTATTTAAGATAATGTAAGTTCTCTTAGACTTTCACCCATTTTTCACTGTTGCACCTTCTGGATTGCTTGATCCAAATGTTCCTCTAAAAGCTTTTTGTTCACTGTTTTAGTTAGGATAGAGGCTTAGCGCATGTGATAGAAAACCGAAATAACAATAACTTGAGCAAGATGAAGGTGGTTTTTCTTTCACATTTATTTCTCTCTCTATCCCTGCGAAGAGGCGGCTGTGCTTGGGGAGGCTGTCAGAACAGCAGCTGCTATAGGGCTACATGGAGACTTCTTTCTTGTTGTTTCACCATCCTTAAGGCTTTGCCCTCATCTGCATCACTCAAAATGGGGCATCTTGTGTCTACTTTCCAACCTAGGGGATAGGGAAAGGGAAAAAGGGGACCATGCCTCTTCCCTATGGGTATGACCCAGATGTGGCCACGTAAGTTCCACTCATATCCAAAAGATTAGAACTTACATGGTCACAGCTGCCAAAAAGACTGGAAAATATCATCTTTATTTTGTATGGACATGCATCCAACAAAACAAACAAATAAATAAATAAAAATAAAAGCTCTTGCTTGGTTTAAAAAAAAAAAAAGCAGAGGATATAGTTTCTGCCACAGTCTCCAAAGTCAAAACATTTGTCAAAATATTGAAATCCTGCTCTAGGATGCCCACCTACACTCATACTCCTGGTCCACACCACAATGTATACAGGAAGGGTATAAGGCATGGGATGGTGACTCTCTAGAAAAGCCACCAGGTTTTCCCACTTTACATGGGCTGAACCTAAGCTTGCTTGATGAGGATAAGATTATCCAGGACTCATACTCAGCATGCTAAAATCAGGCTGCTACCCATATGGGGAGATGCTGGGGAGAATATAGCAATGCACAAGTAAGCTTCTACCCTTTCTGGGTAGACGTATTTTGTTCTAGAACGCCCAGCAGCCCACTCCTCCTTGTAGAAACAATCTTTGTTTCCTTCTGGGGTATGCCACTTTCCTGTTCTATGTGGTTTCTGGTCTTTGAGACACAACTCTTTGCCCCTTTCCACACAGGTATGGACAGTGACTCCAGAGTACAGGGATACGAGGAAGAGGGGGACAAGAGGGTTAAGAATATTGATAAGAGAATGGTTTTAATGATGGATCATGGAATCTAAGCTTGGTTTCAGCCCCTGGAAAGGGCTCAGACTGGACCTTCTTGATTCACATCTCCTCCTCCCATCTGCCCCCGGTCATTGGCACTGCACCCCAGCCTGAGCATTCCTCCCCATTTCCCAGCCACCAAACTAGCCTGAGCCTAATAACCAAGCAGAAAGAGTGCAGGACACCTGCAGGCTGGAAGTCATCCCTGCCAAAGAGAGAAAGCACCTAAGAAAAATCCAACACTGAAGAAAAAGATTTCAGAGGGTAAGGGAGCCTGAGCCTTGAAAGCCCAAGTATACTCATCATCCGGACCAACTCAGGGATGCCTATTCCTTAGACTTCTCAGTTGAACCAATAAATTCTCTGTTTAGCTCAAGCTAGTTAGAACTGGGTTTCTGTCACTTGCACCCAGAACATACCTCTCTAATATCACCTTCAAACAATTGTCATTCTTTTTTTTTTTTTTAAGTGGGCTCCATGCTGGATGTGGAGCCCAACATGGGGCTTGAACTCAAGACCCTGAGATCAAGACCGGAGCTGAGATCAAGAGTCAGATGCCTAACCAACCCAGGTGCCCCAAACAATTATCATCCTAATGGAGGCAGAACACATCCAAATCATTAAACTTAAAACAATTCCACATAGGCCAAGGCCTCTCTTTTCCATTACTGTGCCAGAAAATACACCTTTCCAGGAAAAAAATGATGGAATTTCTGTGGTTTTAGGGCAATCAAACCTTCAACTTCCCTTCTCCCATTTAGGAAAGACACGCAAGTTGGTATAATAGACATAAAGTTGGTATAGACATTAGTATCGGTATCCATCACCTCATAGGCTAATCTTAATGTTTTTTAAACAGCTTTGAAATATCCATTTTTCAATGAAATGTTCAACATGGCTTTCTTTTTGTCTAAAAAATGATTAAATTTTGAAAAGCAGTCTTTTTCTTGCAGCTAATATTCATGAAACAACCTTGTCCATTTTACTCCTGGGTGACCTTGAATCATAGGTGGTTACCACATGGCAGAATTAATGCATAGAAAGTTGTTCTGAGTGCTTCATTTAAAGTTTCTGCTTTAGTGCCAGGGGCAGAATTCCATAGCCTTGGGCCTTTGCTCAAGAATGTCTTCTTTTTAGGGTGAGCCAAGACTAAGTTAGGTGCCTGAAGAAGAAACAACTAAAAATAGATAATATCCTTCTGGCCGAGGGTCTAGGACTTCTACTCAAGGCCTAGCTCACACTTAAAAGTGGATTTGTTGCTAAGTTTTCAGCTTGTTTGTAAGGGTTTATCAGAGCCAATGAAAGGAGCTCTGGAACCAACACAGATGCTAAATTCTGGGTCCATGAGCATGGAAGATTGACTTGGCCGGTGGAAAATCACCACACCACTCTTGCCAATTCGAAAACACTCAAGGACGGCACCAGAACCTCTGGGCTGGCGGAAATATCCCTGGCCGTTCCTTCCTCTTGGCCACTCCGGAGAAGAGAGTGCCATGATGGTAATGTTCAGCTGTAAACCTGCAGGCAGCCTGCTGGGCTGCGCACAAGCTGGAGCCTATGTAAACATTTTCCCTTTCCAAACCTGCATATTGTGCTCCTCACTAGTTCAATGCCTACCCTTCCAAGCTGGGACCTGGGGTCTTCTCCAGAGTTTCCCTCCTCTTTTCTTTCTCTGTCCAATTTATCATCACACACAAGCCCACCTCTGCCCCCACTCCCAATCAAGGCTTCTCAGATTTGACTCTCCTCCTTCTTTCCTGTTATCTCCAGCCACCTGCTGGGGCTGAGGTGACCACTTCTTTGTTGTAGTCATTGCAAGGACTAGTTTTATGCACAGATAGAGTTGAAGGCAACCCATGAGGCCTGACTTCAAGGATGCACAAATGTTTGCAAGAACCCAGTATACGGTCATTCCCACTCAACCGTGCCTGATATTTTTACAAATAAAAATAATAATGACTCGCATAACATTTCCTATGCACCTGGTGCTATTCTAAGAGCTTGGACGTTTATTAACTTATTCAATCTTCTTATTGCAAAATTAGAGATGAGATTTAAAATGTCAAAATGTTTAGCAGAGTTATCCCAGTTTATTTCATGCTAAGGTGTTTATGACTGACTACAAATCAGTCCCTGGGATAATCTTTTCTAAACGTGCTGAAGAGGTGAGTTGAGAAAGATGAAGATAAAAGCATCTTAAGGAGAAGTTTTGTGCATGGTGGGGAGGAGGCCAAGAAAGGGGAGACTTGGCTCAGAAACAATAATAAATCGACAGTATCACCTACCTCATTCCGGACCGTCTCTCCCTCATTTACCTCCATGCATTCAAATAAGCCAGATAAGTTGTTTTTCAGGGGTGTTAGAATCCTCTTTCCATGTCCTCGTCTCATACTCCTGTAATGGCTTCCCATGAACCCTAGAAATAAATTAAACTTTCACAAACTCCCAGAAGCCCCAGTGTGAGTTCCCTTTTACTCCTTCACACTTACCTTCCTGAAACCTACAGCTTATGTTCCTGATCTCTCCAGCTTGTCAGACCATGCAATATAATAATCAGAAAGTGGTTATGGGCAGCATATTCTATGCCTGATATAGAGTTCACAGCACACAGTATAAATATATTATATAAGTATAAAATGCATAACCTTTATACGCAAGGCAAATATTAACTGAATATTATACAATTGTCTTCCAAATGCTTTATAAGGATTAATTACATGATGTCTTACAAAGCAGTTTGAGAACCTTCGGGAAAGGTGCTATATAAATACAAGGTATGATTATTTTTAGGAGCTTCTACTGCTGACATTCAGCATAGCATGAAAGAATGAAAAATTATCTCCATGTTCCCCGTCGTGGTAACAACTTCAGCTTAGGGTTTGGAAAACCCATTTATAGAAAGTGCTAAAATTAAAAAATGCATTCCTTACATGAGCTCATCTATGTAGCTTGAACTATGGAAGAAGAGACCTTTCTAAACACAAACTTTTAAAAAACATTTTAAACATGATGACTCCTAGGCCAAAGTAAAAAATTGAGAAATTAAAATTCTCTTCACTACAGTACTCAGGCCCCTGGCTCCAATCCAACTCCCTGTCCCCAAGAGATACTGTATGTTTGGATGAATGTTGACGACCCATTCCCAAAATTCTCCAGGGAATAGAGTTCTCAATCAACTTCAGCCACCTGTTTCTGTTTAACAACCATGCTGTTGGGAAGTTCTTCCTGGTACCTTACTTATACCCCTGTCCTGAAAATGTACCAGGATTCCTCCTATTTGGTCTCAGTGAACCCAGAGCATAGCCAGTGAGTGTCATTTCTATGTAGTTAATAGGTAGTCTTTGTCATAATCCTTCATGCTTGTCGATAATCATCGCCTTTTAAACTTGATTCAGTCCTTATACCTGGATTGTCTTCAGCTCCTACAGTGTGTTTACACTGTTTAAAAATTGGAAAATTTTGTTTAAGATGTGGGTTTGTAGATTCTGAAAACTCAGAAGACTTGGCAACAAGAGGACCCCACTGCCACACGACAGCAGTGGCCTGGAGGTGAACAGCAGCCTACTTCTCAAACAGGATGTTTGCACTCCCTTAGCCCTCATCTCCACCAGCTCTGCTGCCTCACCTGCTCCACCCATCTGCCCCTGAAAGTGAGAGTGAGAGCCCTGCTGCCGATAAGATGTCCAAATAATCAACTGAGGCATCCACTTCTCAGCCAGATACGGTACCATGCAGATAAACCCATAACCAGGTCCTTTGACCATCACAAGAACCCCATAAGATAGCCATCATCATAGTCATTATTGCTGTCATCCTTGTCATCATCGTTGTCATGTCCCAGATAATTACATGACATGCAGAGATAAACTGAAGGTCACACAGCCCCCTGCAGAATACCATCCCAGGTTTCTAGTTCCCTCTGCAGTAATCTGTTCCCCATGCCAGGAGTCAGCGGAAGAGACTTCAGCATCAAATCTGCTGTCCTCTGCCTTTTGTTCTGGAACATAGCCACACTTGCTGATTGACACACTGTGTACTGTCACTATTGAACCCCAACAGTAGAGCTGAGTAGTTGGGCTGGAGATCAGACAGATTTGCAAAGCCTAAAATATTTGCTATCTGGCTCTTTGTAGGAAAAGATGTCAACTCCTGGCCTATGCATTTGTACACTTAAATACTCGAAAGGGGACCTAAGATGCTGTGTATTCTCCTCCCTCCTAAGCTGGATAAAATATAAAACATACCACACTGATCATTATCCAATTATTTCAGAAGCTTACTGTCATTGAAAACTTTACCTTGGCATACAGTGTGACCATGTTGTAATTGTAGTAATTCTATTAAAAACAGACTTAGAATAAATGCATGATTTGCACTAGGGAACCTCATCTAAATTGGGACACAGAAAAATAGACAGTAATGTATGTGTGTGTGTGTGTGTGTATGTATATGTATATACATTACATGAATACATAAATTATACTGAATAAATCTAAATGAGCAGAAAAAGGTTGGCAGAGAAAGACTGGGATTGAGCAAATCCTACTAAAGAATGGGATGCCTTTTGGCTGTTTGATGTGTTGGGGGGGTGTCAGTAAATCTACCTTGTTATAGATGTAGGATGGCAAATAAAAGGTACACGGGTTGCCACAGACAACTCTCTGTTCACTCCTAATGTCTGACTGGCATTGCTAAACCAATGACTGTTCTTTTGTCCACTGAATCCTAAAATGGCTTCAGAATCCTACTTAACACAGTATTCCAGAAAGCCGAACTGTGTTATACCAACCAAGCTGAGCTGGCATACAAGATGAAACCTTTGATATCTCTTGAGAAAAGAGACAAGTTAGCAATGGAAGGCAAGAGATGTGGTCTCCTCAAATCCTCTTTGGAAATAAAGTGGTATGATGATGTGAGTTTGGAATTGAGTCCCATTGCTGGCCACAGGTTACAATACAGTGAATTAAACACACAAGGGCATATTTTTGTCATGTAACTAAAAGTCCGGGTCAACAATTTTGTTGTTGGTTCAGCAAATAGTTCAGAATGTCAGGGCCAAAGACCTTCCAATTTTCTTGGCTTTTCTCTCATGGTCCCAAAATAGCTGCTGGTGTTCCAGCCAATACATTCAAATCTCAGGCGCGATGAAAAAAAAAGAGGAAACAAAAAATAGATGACTGCCACCTGAGTTAGCCCTTTTTAAAGAACTTTCCCAGAAGCTCCCCGATGACTTGTACTTAACTTTTTCTTTTTTTTTTTTAAGATTTATTTATTTATTTGAGAGAGAGAGCCCACACATGTGGGGAGTGGCAGAGGGAGAGGGAGAGAGAGAAACTCAAGCAGGCTCCCCTCTGAGCAAGGAGCCCGGATTCGGGGCTTGATGCTACAACCCCAAGATAATGACCTGGGCTGAAATCAAGAGTCAGATGCCCAACCAACTGAGCCACCCAGGTGCGCCTGTACTTAACTTTTTAACAGCCTCCCTGTCTTCAAGGAAGATTGGGAAATATGGCCTTTTCTTTACTTTTTTCTTTTCTTTTTTCTTTCTTTTTAACTGGGCTCCTTTGCTATCTGACAGCATTCTTCATTGTGGAGGAAGGGGTGAATGGATATTCATTAGTCATTAGCAAACTTAACCACTTTATAAATTAACTTAAATAAAGTATAATGTCAGTTGTTGTAGGAAATTGATCTTTCTTTCAAAGAGCTTGATTCTAACAGGGGAAATAAGATATATATACATACACACACACACACACACACACACAACTTAAGATAAATTAGAATAGAAAACAATTTATTATCTAGAGGAACTACAAACTATCCAAAGGATGTAAAACTATATTATATACCCATCAAAATGTCACAGTGCTTTTTATTAGGTAAAGGGACAATGGCTAATATTTATTTTCTTCTTTATGATGTTTTGTATTTCCAAATGTCCTACAATGAACATTTGCTGAGGTAGGGAGTGAAGCTATCATAAAGGAGGGACGGCATGAATTCCTGTCCACACCTATTATTTCATTTTATTATTATAACTGCAGCATATAGAAGAATATGAAGGCATAATTAGACATAATAAACATTTTAATAATGAATCCATAGGAACTCAGGGTATTTGAAAGGAAGGTGAATGAACTGAATGCCTAAACTGGGTGCTGGGCTCAATCGTGATAATTCTCTGCACTCAAAATATATGGAATCAGAGAATGTTATATGGGCTGTGAAAAGCAATGACAATCTGGGCTGTCATTTATGCTTCTGAGTCCAATTCATTTCCCATTTTCTAAAGAAAGTCATTAGTGGAAGAATGCCAGGAAATGATTAACAGCGAAATAAGGTGGGGATCTGACACAATGTGCCACCTGAGCTCCATGATTTCAAGGATCTGGGCACTAGCAACTTCCCAGTGGTCCCTGACATCTGCAGTAAATGGTCCTCTTTATGTTATAACTTCTAATACCATGGTCTAACCTGTCAAAATTGCTCATTTCCATCAACTCACGCAAACGTCCATTAAGTTTTCCTTGCGCCTACCCGTTCTTAAAAAAAAAAAAAATACACGAGGAGCAGTAAGAATAGGGTTGGGGGCAGAGGCTGGCGGGGAATCTTATTCTAATGTGTCTTCGCTTCCTCACATCACTTGGTAATTGCTCACATGGTCAAGAGGAACCACTTTTGGGTAGAGATGAGACCCAACCAGTTATCTTCTAGAGAAATCTTCCAACCAATGAGCCATTTCTATTTCTTTTCATGGTGAGGCTATCTTTAACCTTTTAATTTTTTGGTTCTCTGCTGGCATCATAGTGTTCCTGCCCTGTAAAGCTAGCAAAACATTATCCTCTTGATGGTTACATAAACAGAGAGTCAGATGCCTGCTGGCCCTGCTGCTCCTTTCCCATCAGCTCTGCCACACAGTTGACTGCTGTGCTCACTCACTGGGAGATCTGACATCTGAAGACCTAGAACTCCTCTCTGTGGACAGTGCTCCCCTCCCCTACTCCTCCCCCCATGTCAGCATACTTCCTCATCTGACCCATCAACACTGGTACTCCGTGGGCAGAAAAGAGACAAGAATAAAGAAAGAGATAAATAAAGGGTAATTAAAAAATGCTGTTCGTGAACAAGAGCAAAAGTTTGGAAGTTACTATGAAATCCCCTCAACCTGAGAGAAGAGTTTTAAAAGTGGACTTAAGTGGCAAAAGAGTGAAAACATCTGCACCACCAAATTACTAATTACTCTTCCTCAGCATGGAGGCAAGCCAAGCCGTTCAGAAAACCATGGAAGGTTCATGAGCCGCTATCCACATACACGATACAATCCAAGGTTTTCCAAGGACTCAGGCCACAATAACAGTCTCCATCTCCTAACTTCCTTCATGGTGGATTTCTTCCTCCAATGTTTGACCTCTCTTGTCCTGAATTCCATTGCATTTCAAGTCTGAAGAAACATGTTCCTCGCACTCCTATCCTGTTTTGTACTCTTTCATTCTCTTGTTAACTTGACCCCCCTCGTAAGGACAGCAAGGTCACGAGGTAGTATCTAGCCTGTGACTCTGCTATCATGAAAACTGTATTTTCATGTAATATGCCAAGAAAACAAAGTTGCAGTTGCATCTACCAGCAGAGGAATGAAGGGAGGACTGAAATCAGAAGTTACGTGACTTAACTAGATCCATGGATGGGCTTCGATTCATCAACGTTCAGAAGCACTGCAGCATCAAAGAATCGAGAGTGGTTTCAGGTAATGGCCAGTAACTTAGTGTAAGTAAGACAGCCATGCATTTAAGATTACTCCTAGAAGGATGATTCCAGAGCACAGGGGCTGGGATGCAACAAGGGCCAACATTGAAGTATATATTAAACCTGACTGCTCCCAAGCCCTTCCAAATTCTGTCAGATCCCACTGTTCGCTAGCAACCTCTGCTACAGCCCAGTTATACTTACTCCATTCATTCAGCAAATAGCTATAGGGACCTGCTATGTGCCAAAGGCCAACAGCAGTAAACAGATACAGTATCGGCCTTCCTAGAGCCTCCTTGCCTAAGAGGGGGCCAAAAATAGTCAAACAAATGAACAAGAAAAACATCAGACTGTGTGCAGTTGTAGGTAGAGATTTCTTTTTTTTTAAAGAGCATTACAATTGGCATTAGGGCTGAGTGGAGACTATTTTAGAGAGGAGATTCAGTAGAAGTGACATTAAGCTGTGGGCTCAAATCGGTCATTCCGCTCAATAGCTTCCCGCCCCTCGATAGCTTCCCATCTCACTGAGACGAGTCTAAATCCTTCCTCGTCATCCCTGCATGGCTCCCGATACCTCCCTGACCTCACTTCCTACAACTGTGCTGCATGTTTGCTCTATTCCAGCCAACTGAACAGAGCAGTTCTTCTTGCCTCTATCCTCTGCCCTCAGATAGCTCCCAGATATCTAACTTTCTTCAGGCTTGGACTCAAAAGTCACCTGCTCCGTGAGACCCACACTGGCCCTCAACCCCTGGAACTTCAATGACCACCTTCTCTCCAATACTCCCTGTCTTCTTCCCTTGCTGGAGTTTTTTTTTTTTTTTCCCCTTGGCACTTCTCACTGTCTACACTGCATGTAATATGTACCATTTATCTCACCCACTGTCCGTCCTCCCGACGAGAACGTAAGGTCCAGGAAGGCAGAAATATTCTCTCTTGTTTTATGCTCTAGCCTTTGTGCTTACAACAGTGGGGATATAGTAGGTTGTCAATAAGCACTTGTTGGATTACTGAACGTCAATCTGTATTTCCTGAGCAAGTCAAGCAGAGATCATCTCTGGAGCAGAGAGCTGTTCAATCTAGAAGAGGAGGCAAGATGGGCACCAAATAGCTCTAATACAAGGTCAAACCTGGCCAGTACAAGAAGCACACATAACAGAGGGAGAGCACGATTTTATCTGGCAGGCATCAGGAAAGACTCAAGGGAAAGGAAGCAATGGACCTACTCCAGGGAGAACGGGCACAAGTGAATGTGCGGAGATGGTGGGAAACGGCTAGGAAAGATATTCTAGGGCAATGGGGCAGCATGTGCAAAGGCATGAACGCTGCGGTACATGGAATCACACCTCCTTTCCCACTTAACAGCCTTGTCCATGTGAGGCAATTACTGCCCTAAGCTTCAGTTTGCCCACTTATGAGATGTTAAGAAAAGTAGCTGCCTTGTAGGATTGTTCTGAGACTGAAGGAGACGAGTCCAGTGGTAGCCAATAAATATTTTTTGAGCACCCTCTATGTACCAGGAACTTGTAAGTCCTGGGGTTATGGCAACGAAAAGATAAACAAGTCTCTACTCTGGGAGCGTTTCTGTGTATCAGGATAAGACAGATGATCAACACATATGCAAATAAGTGAGTAATTACAGTAACTGGTAAGTTGTACAAAGAAGATAAATAGGGTAATGAGATAGAGAATGACAGGGGGTAGGTACACAGCATTGGCTGGGATGGCAGGGGAAGGCCTCTTGGAAGGGAAAACACTTGTCCAGAGACTTGCATGTTGAGAAAGAGGCAGCCACTCAACTATATGGGGTAAAGACCAGCAGATGCAAAGGCCCTGAGACAGATCCAGGGTTGGACTGTCTGAAGTTCAAATCTGGATAAAGTCATCAAGTGACACATCCACCTCCCCCCTTCTTTGGCTTGAGCCAAAATGGATGGTGGTCTATCTGCATTGCCACTAGATGGACACAGGTAGATGGCTTTTACTCTATGATTTGGAAAGAGAATTGAAAGAATAGGGATTTTGGAAGCTTTATGCAGGTGGAACCCCCTCTGAGGGGATCGACTGCAGGTGAGCTTTGTAGAGGAAGGAAGGAGATGGAAAAGGGTAAGGTAATCCAGGCCAGAGACTATAGGGCCTGGATGGGTGGAGTGGCAGAAAAATGGAGAGAAGAGGCAGGTTTGGAGTATGCTCTCCCCATACAGACTGCAGGACCAAGGAATGGTTTTGATATAGGGGGGTGAAGAGAAAAGAGTTACCTAGGGTAATTCCTACACTTGGAGCTTGAACATCTGAATAGATGGCGGCACTACTTATTCAAATAAATTTGGAGTGAAAGATGGGTTTGCAGAGTATTAGGATTAATACTACTATTGCGGGGATATCTATTAGACCCCCCAAGGGGAGGCATCCACTGTCAGGTGGGCACATGAGCTCAGGGGAGTGTTCTGCATATAAGAGCCTAACTCATTGTCAGAGCTCACCAAATGGAGACTATCTTTAATGTGTTTTACAAAAGATTTCTCTTTCTTGTTACTCTTTATCTAGGTTATCTGATAGACTATGGTATTTGGACTTCCATAAACCTTCGTTTGAATTTTCAGGAAAGGTTTGGGCCACACCTGATGATCCGGAAGAAATGTGGTTTTAAAGATTATGCCAGAGAGATAACCATGAATGAGACAGAAGGATCAAAGGGATAACTAAAACAATAACCTATTATTATTACCATCATCTGTATAGAGGAAGGATATTATCATTAGCTAGCTGAGCACTGGGAAAATTGACAAGGTAAAACATAACACATGTGAAAGATTCTAAATAATTATATTTAAAATTACCCAAGGAGGAAATTTTGCATTAAATTTCACTGGACTTTCAAATAAGCATCAGTTTTGATGTGTAAGGTTAAGCCCTGACACTATTGAGTGTTATTTTGTAGAAATAAAATTCTACCCAAATGCTGCATCCTTTCCAAGTTATAATATTTATACTAATATAATGTGTACCTTCAATAAACATCATCCAGAATATACTAGCTATAAAAATACCAATAGCAAAGAAAAGGAATATGCTGCAAAGAAAAAGTTCTAATTCTTATTTGCTCTTACAGTCTGTCATGTAATACAGGCACCTGCAAACTATGACCTCTGGACCAACCCCTGTTTTTGTAAATAAAGTCTTATTGAGAAACACCCACACTCATTCCTTTACATATTGGCTATGGCTGTTTTCATGTTTTTATTGTTAATACAGTGAAAACCCAACAGCAAAACTGAGTAGTTGTGACAGAGACCTTACAGCCTGTAAAGCCTAAAATATTTACTCTCTGATCCTTTGCAGAAGTTTGCCAATCCCTGATCTAAGGTAAAGAGTCCAAGGGATGAAACGGACTCTAAGCAAAGAGATCAAAGTGGGGAAAACTGAAAATTGGATTAGCCCTAGTTTATATGTGGCAGATTACTATGTGATTTTCTAAATACAGGAAAGACAGACGTTTATATGCCACTTCCTTGTCTTATTGCCTCTGGCGACCGCTCTCCTACTGAGCTGTAGTCAGGAAGACGCTGTTAATTCCATATCCTCCAAGACAGAAACCTGACAACGGGAAAAGAATAGAGGTATTATTTTCCCTGCTTTATATGACTGGGTGCCCTTCAAGACCCAGAGCTGTTGCAATGGGATGTACCCTCATCCAAGAAGGATACAAGAGAACTCTTAGCAGAGAACCCCAAACCTGTGTTATATCGTGGCTCCCACTTTACCCTCACATGGCTTTAGCCCCAAAAGCCAAGCAGTAGCACAATCACTCAAGTTCCCTGGCTAAACTATGTTTCAGGCTTTGAAAATGTTATAAAGGTTTTGACTGTTATTAAAATGAGAACTCAATAATGAGAACCTTTTGGGGGAAACTTAGTAAAAATGACTTTTTGTGAACTGTTAGGTCTTTCTTCAAGCCCCAAGCCCCTTTATTTATTAAACAAAGGCAGTTATCTGAACTCAACATGCTAGCATGCCTCATCCCCATCCCAAAGAGGAGAAGGAGGACCAGGACGATGGTAAAGGATGGCCTACGGTGCCCTGGAAGGTGGGCAGTGAACTGACTCGATTCACCACCCATCCAATTTGAAGAGATTTTTACAAAGATTTCCTCGGATTGAGGACCCACTAAAGTGCCACAGAGGGTGGGCAGCCAGGCACTCTATTTTAAATAATACACAAGGGTGTCCGGAGAGAAATCACTGAGGCTGTCTTGCCGACTTTATTGTTTTTTTTTTTAATTTAATTTAGATTCCCCCCCCCATTTTGTTGTTTAAAGCCCACTGGGCACATGTTGAGTTTGCTTTCAGTGTTTCATTGCCATTTCAGCTCACTTCCAGTGTTTACAGACTTGGGCTTTTTCCACGATCCCTGTAGAATCATGAAGCATTGCAGACCATTTCCTTATCATAAATATCTGTGTCTTGGGCTTCGCACTTATGGTTTGGTAAACTCATTGTCTTTTCTAACAGGTCTTTGTCCTTGGTGAGCAGGGCAAACACCACACTGGCCGGACTCTGGCTGCTACGGGTAGCATGGTGAGTGACTCAGGCAGAAAGATGTCACATCCTGCCGAAGCAGGACCCAGCCTCATCCTTCCCCACAATGTCCTCCCATAACTTAATGTATCTTATTTACTTAAGGAGACGTAACACTGTGCAAATTCTGCATTTTCACTCCTCCTAGTAATTCAGCCAGGGGAGAAAGGTGATTATAAATTAATCCATTTACCTCACAAACGTGTATCAGTTACCTACAGAGTAGTGTTAGGAGCTAAGCTGCCTAACGTCTTCCGCTTTTTGAGCATCAATGACTTCATCTGCTAAAGCAGCAGTAAGAACGGCAATTACTCCTGGATCGTTACGAGGGTTAAAGAAGATGATGCGCAAAAAGGCGTTAACACCTAGTAGGCAGCACACATTTTGCGATTGTTTTTTGGTTTTATTTTTAGGGGCTAGACTCTGGAGTTGACACGATATCACAAAATAAGGAAAAACTGAGAAAATGTCACAGATCTGAGGAGACCAAGGAGACATGATGACAAAATGTAATGTGGTATGTTGCATCAGACCCTGGAACACAAGGGCATGAATGGAGAGACTCGTGGCATTGAACAAAGTCTGGTATTTAGTTAACAGTAAAGCACCAGGATTGGTTACTCCGTTTTGACAGAGTAATGTGAAAAGTTAGCCTTAATAAGAGAGGCTGAGTGAAGGGGATATGGGAACTCTCTGTCCTAGGTCTGCAATTTTTCTGTAAATCTAAAACCACTCCAAAATAAAAAGTTTATTTTTAAAAAAGATATTTAAAAAAAGATATCAGGGCAAAAACCTTTAACCTCAAGAAAAAAAAAAACCTAACCTAATGGAATACAAACAAGAAAATAAACAGCCAAAAGCCAATATTAAATGTGCTATAATAAAGCTATGGAAGCAAGAAGGAGCGACAATTGACTCAGTCTGGAGATGGTTGCTATTGCAAAGTGACGTCTGAGTTGTAATCACTAAGCAGAGAAGGAAGAAGGGCATTCAGACAGCACTTGCAAAGGCTTAGTAGTGTAAGAAAGTTTGCAGTATTCAAATACCGACAAGAATTTTGTGTAACTAGGGTGTATGGTGCCTGAGAAGAAGTGGCCGGACCTACATGGTGAAGAATCCAAATGTAAGATCGTTAAAGGTGATTTTTCAAAGAACAGCTTTACTGAGGTATTGATGACTTACAGTAGACTACACATATTTAAGGTGTGAAATGCAGGAAGTTCTGACACGTGTATACACCCATAGAACCATCACCATAGCAAGATAATGAACACATCCACCACCCTCAAAAGTTTTCTCCCCCCTCCTCATAGTCTGTCCTTTCTGCCTTCCCCTCCTTCCTCCTGCTATCCTGTTGCTATAGATTGGTTTGAATTTTCCAGAATTTTATATAAATGAAATCACAGTTTTATTGGATGGATTATGTTTCCCCAAAATTCATATGGTAAAAGCCCTAACCCCCAGGATCTCAGAATGTGACTACATTCAAAGCTTGGGTCTTTAAAGAGATAATTACATTAAAATGAGGTCATTGTGGTGGGCTCTAATCCAATAGGACTGGCATCCTTAGAAAAAGAGGAAACTTGGATAGAGACATAAAAGAGACATGCACATGCATAGAAGACCTTGAGAAGACATAGGGAGGAGACAGCCGTCTGCAAGCCAAGAAGAGAGAGGTCAGCAGAAAACAACACTGCCAACACCTTGATCTCAGACTTCTGGCCTCCAGAATTGTAAGGAAATAAGTGTCTGTGGTTTAAGCCACCCAGCTTGTGGTACTTTGATATGGCAGCCCTAGCAAATTAATACATGAAGAATACAGTTGACCCTTGAACAGTGAGGGGGTCAGGAGCACCAATGTGCTCAGTTGAAAAATCCATGTATAACTTAAACTCTCCAAAAACTTTACTACTAATAGCCTGCTGTTGATCAGAAGTCTCACTGATAACGTAAAGTTAATTACCACATAACTTGCATGTCATATGCATTATCTATCATATACTGTATTCTCACAATAAAGTAAGCAAGAGAAGGGAGAATGTTGTTAAGAAAATCACAAGGAAGAGAAAATACATTTACAGTATGGTACTGTATTTATTGAAAAAAATCCAAGTATAAACCCATGCAGTTCAAATCCATGTTGTTCAAGGGTCAACTGTAGACTCTTCTTGGTTTCTTTCACTCAGTGTAACTCTGCTGTGGTGTGTATCCCTAGTTTATTCTTTTTTATGGCTGTATTCCATCATATGAATACAGAATTTGTTTACCCATTCACTATTGATGAACATTTGGGTTGTTTCCAGTTTCTCATTATTATGAACAAAGGTGCTCTGTACATTTGTGTATGACTTTTCCTGGACACATGCTTTTATTTCTTTTAGGCAAGACGAGAAATAGAGTGGCTGCATTATATAGTAAACGTATATCCAACTTTACAAGAAACTACCCAAACTTTTTCCAAAGTGGTTGTGCCATTTTCCATTCCCACCAGCAGCGCATGACAGCTCCATTTCTCCCACCTCCTTGCTCACGTCTTTTTAATCTTTGCCATTCTGCTGGTTGTATAGTGCTATCTCCTTGTAGTTTTAATTTGCATTTCACAATGACTAATAATGCTGAGCATTTTTCATGTGCCTATTTGACATCCATACATCTAAATTGATGGTATCTGTATAAGCATTTTGTAAGGGGTTCTTTTTTTAGATCATGCTAAAGAGTTAGGATTTTATTCTGTTTGCAAGAGGAAACCACTGATTGATATTGAGTGGTAGAACAACATAAGATCTCTGATCTAGAAAAATCTTCATGGCAGCGGTTAACAGGAGTGAGAGTGGGCCAGTGGTCAGTTAGGAGGCTGGAGCAACAGTGCAAGTGAGGGAAGATGACAGAGTGGGTAAAAGTGGAGATAACAGAGACTGGGCAGAGTGAGGGTTCCATTCCAAAGATGCCTGCAGGTAGAATCAGGACTTGGTGACTAACTGCTCACCAGCGGGTAAGGAGAAGGAGAGGGTAAGATGTCTCTGAGGTTTCGGGCTTAGGTGATAAGAAGTCTGATGGGAGTGGGTCATCTCCGGGGAATTTGAGACAGGCATTAATCATATTGCTGGTGCCAACTCCAAGACTGAATCAAAACAGGGGCATGGGAAGAAGGACGTAAAAACGTTGGCCTTGGTGAAAGGAAGAGTTAAGTAATTTTGTGTTAGCAACAGTGGGACCAGCCTCCCTACTCTTACTGCTTGCCAATTTCATGAGTCCCTGCCTCCCTGCCCCCCTACTGGCCTGGATGGGTTAAGGTCCTCCCCTCAGCTGAGTGCTCCTCAGGCAGATCTTTATCCTTCTAGTTAATACTTTATATCAAAATTATTTGTTCCCCATCCTAGGCAGTGACCTTCTCCAGGCCAAGGACTGAGTGTTACTGGTCTACTATCAATGTCTCGCAGAGTGCCCAGCAGTGGGCAGGTGCTCCGTAGAGGATGTCAATATAAATTGATGGAAGGGAAGTGCAGTAAGACCCCCATGCAACAGATAGTGACAAGCCTGTCACAACTCATATTGTGTGGTCAGGAGAAACCAAACCACCTTTCCCGTTGCCCATTGTGCGGGGGCCAGTTTTGAGGAAATGGTATAAACTTGAAGAGATAATGAACTGCTTTAGCTTTCCTCCACATGGGCCTTCTGTGTCTGTTCCACCCCAGGAGGAAATCCAAGACTCACCCTTCACCTGGAGATGTGAGTCATGGTCCTGCTCTCCCCCGTAATGCCCCAAGAATGGTGTTCCCACTGCCTACGGCCAGAGCCTGGTGGCATGAGAGGTGTCTGGTGCTTCCAGCAACCCCTGCAAGGCAGGGCAGTTCTCCAGTCTTCTCATCTCCCAGAGCACTTTCTGGTCTCTTAGCAGTTCATTCAGAGGCAGCGAGGAGCCGCAGTGGGCCCTGGTGTTGCTCTCCAGTATTTCTGTTTCCTCGGGCTGGCATTCAATCATCAGTGCCTCTTGTTCTTTGGGAGGTGATCTTTTGTCGGAGAGCTCCCCAGTGTCTGTTGTTATGTTTGAGGCTGACTTTGGTTCCAGACTAGTGGGCTGGGGAGACGAGACCCTCCTATGTGACACATGTGAACAGAATGCTCGTAACATTTTCTAATCTTTTTTTCCTCCTTCTTCACAGAGCTTGCAGAAAACTCTTCTTATGCCTTCGCCCTATTCTCACCCACTATGAACTCTCAAGAGTTCTGTCTTGCTTTTGGAATTTCAGTGTGCAGGGAAGTGTCAACAAAGTGGCTGTGGATCTCATAAATTCTTATCCTCCTTCATCCACCTTCCCCTACCTTTTCCAGAGTCTCCACTCCTTTACAGCTCTTCTGTCAGGACATTCATCTCATGGTTTAAGACACAAATTCTATTTTCCTCACCCACGTTCCTTTCCTTGCATAGACAAATCATAGATGCATGGCATGCTGACTGACATCAGGAGGAATTTTTCAGCTCAGATCACACATCCCTGTTTTTCTCAGAAAAGAAAGTAAATTTACCAGCTAAAAACACGGATGATGTGGGTGCATCATTTCCAGTAATTATGGCGCCACAGTCCCTGCTCCCTAATTAAGCCAACAGCTACTACTCTATTTGGGGCTGTAATTTCTTTCCTTTCTTATGTTGTCAAAAAAAAAAAAAAATGTCCACCGACAGCTCCTTTTGAACCGAAAATTATTATGCTTTAGTCTCAAGCCAAAGAAAAATTTATTTTGGAAAGTTTGAATCAAATTTTCTGAGTTACTCATAAAGGAAAAGGTCATGAAAAATGCAATATTTCTGACTTTGTTTTTTTTTTTTTAAGTGCTTCAGCTTTTGGAATTCCCTCCATTCAAAAATCACTTTTTTAAAAAATAAACCTGAACTCTTTATGCCTTCAGATTCCCATAACAAACTAGTCCTAAGCTGTACTTGAAAGAGTAATACTTAAAATTTTAAAGTACACAAATAAACTCTCTGATTATGTACCAGTTAATTCATAATATTAATTGGCCATCTCTTAGTTCTGCATATTATTGGCTAGAGATACAGATAATATAAATAGTGGGCAATTCAACAATAATGTTTATCTACTATTGGTGTGTCTTACATTCTGGAAATTTATGATTCTTTAAATAAATAATGGAATCACATTAATAAATTGAACTCCATGATGCTTTTCATCATTTTCCAAATTTTCTATGTTAAGAATAAATTAATAAATCTTATTTAAGAGTTCATGCAAGTGATGTGGTTAACATGCCCCCTTGCTCTCCGTGTTTCCCTACTCTAAATTATTCCATCGCATGATGGAAATGAGCAGAAGAACAAATTATGAACCAAACATGTGTTTTAGTAAGCTAGCAGTATTTGTAATTTCACATTCCCTTAGGTGGTAGGAAGTAATTAAGTGCTTTTGCTTAAAAGGCCACCTGGGGGCTACATGGGGTCCAGAAGTAAATTGTGAATAGAGCCATCAAATGATATTATTGGATTGTTTAATTCTATCAAAAAGAACTTAAAATATGAATCGCTGAAGATAAGTCATAATGAGAAAAATCTACTTACAGAAAATCAAGAAGAGGTTTGCATAGCTTTGTATCTGTGTAAAATTTTTTTATTATTTTAATGTTTTTTTATTATATTAGTCACCATACAGTACATCCCTGGTTTCTGATGTAAAGTTCGATGATTCATTAGTTGCGTATAACACCCAGTGTACCATACAATACGTATCTGTGTAAATTTTGATGTCTTCGTCACTTGAGTTTGGCTCTCTGAGCTGTCTCAGGTACCGGAGGGGAGACGTAGCCCCAGGCGAACCTCGAAATCAGGACTGCTCACTCCTAGCTCCAAAGTTGCCTGAGTGCAGCTCAGAGGCTGCAGAAGAGGCAGAATCCCCATCAGAGAGAGAAATTCTCTCACCCTTGTGCACCCTCCTTCAAGGGCTTCTCAGCCTCAACTCTGCGACCTCAGGCAACACACCTTCTGAGAACTCTAGTTTCCTCCTCTGTAAAAGGAGGCTGCTGAGAGATGGGGGAGGCCCCTACAGTCCCGAGAACTGGATAAAAGGGATTAAATGAAATGCTGGCTGGCTGACTGGCTGGTTTGGTTCTTCTTTTCTTTTCTCTCCTTCTTCTTCTTCTTTTTTTTTTTTTAACATGAATTTCACTTGATTGGAGAGCCAGTAAACTTAAATCATTTTGAGCTTCAATGAAAAAGCTTGATCATTTCCGTACTTTTCGAGAACTCTTTTCTCCAAAACCAACCCTTTGAATGACTATTCTAAATGATTATTCTGACCAAAACCTGTCATTAGAATTGTTCTTTAATACGCCTCAAGGCCGAGCTAGTTCCTTAAGGAGTTCTCCCCAAGTTATATAGCCCACAACACTAACTCTTTCTTCTGAATTCCTACACCACTTACTGTCTAGCGCATTGATCTGGCACATGTGTGCTGCCTTGTGTATTGCTGCTCGTTAATACATATGTCCCAGGTCCTCGACTAAATCATAATTACCCAAAAGGCCAGAATCATGATTAGGTAGATTCTTATTTGGAAGACACTTTCAAAGGCATGTGGGAAAATTAACTTTTTCTATATCCTAAAACATCCTCACTGGTGCTTAAACATGTGTGACAGTTGATTAACCCATTCTATCAGAGTTTATATGGACCAGGACATCCTGTAGTTACAACCTTATAACACTGCAACCTATTCACTATGACCATTTGGAATCAAACCACAGGTGAGTGGCTCGATCCTCCACTGAGTCCTCATGTTCAACAAGGAGCAAGCTAAAGTCTTTACCTTCTAAAAGAGACACGGAAGGTGAACTATTTTCAGACCTAATCCTCCAGATCAGGCCAACTAACAGGTGCCAACTAACAAAAAAATTTCTAGATTTGTTGCCTCTGTCTTGAAAGTCCTGGCCAGTCACAGAAAGCCAGTCAATCCCACCGATATTTCAGTTCAGAGCAGAAAGCAGCCACCAGGTGTACCAAGGCACAGCAGGACATGGAGGATCACACCCTCAGGCCAACCAAAACTCACTGCCGTAGGCCGTGGGCCAGCCCCAGGGCTTGTGTTAACCTCACAGCCATGGTCCAACATTTTATAGAAACACAGAGTCACATTACGGTGAGAGAACTTACATACTCCTAGAAGCATCGCAACAGGACTGGCCAGGTAACAAAAATTAGAGAAAGAGACCAGGCAATCGGGAAACAATAGGGAGTGGTGGGAACTGGGTAAAGGGAAGAAAACACACCCCACCTCAAGAAGGCAGTTGGGACTCAGTTCCCTCCAGCTGACAACTTATAGAAATACAAGCCTAATGCTGCCAGATTCTTTTTTTTTTTTCCAAAAGAACTAAAAATCTGGATTCTTATGTGAATTCTCCCAATTTTTAAATGTTGGTAGTCAATAAGAATTTTTTTGAATAGTAGACAGACCAAATAAAACACAACTGCTTACCAGATGTGGCTCAAGGGCCAACAGTTCACAATGTCCAATTTATATAATTCATCGTAACTAAATATAGCCTGAGCTCCCAAATACATCAAATATTATTTTAATGTGTTTTTATAAGAGAGCTCAATTTTTTTCTGCCTCAACTAAATGTTATTTCTGTTTTTCTTCGGTTGCACTCTCAAGTACAATTCGAAGTTTTTCCTTTGTGGGTTTTATTCCTCTGTTCTTCATCACATTCTCTTAGCAGTTTGGAAGAGTGCTTCTTACTGTTTTATAACACAGTCTTGCACTTATAACCACAACAACAAAATATTCTTTCCCAGATTTAAGGTGGAAAAAAAAAAATCTCCCCTCATTTACTTTCCTAACAGTGACTAGCATCATCACTGATGTCAATAAAACTATTAGGGAGAAAAGGGGGTTAAATTAAATTTCTTGTGATGCTTCCTTTCTTCATGTAAAGAGAAGTGGATATTCTGGAAAATGGTTAAACTTGTTTTAAAAATACAGAAAGAATGTTGTTGTTGGTTCAACACCAGGCACTTTGGTAAAGCGATAAGATTTTTAAAAAGCAAAGCTTTTCACCAGGTGTATGACACCATTTCACATAGCCATTTGGGTTTAAATGGAATGAAACTGGGAAAAGAATGCATTTTGCATTTGTAATTCAGTTAAATAGCTGCAACACATGAATTGGTCTGCTGGTAGTTCCCCATATGTTCCTTTAGTCATTTCAACATTTTCTCCACAACCACTAAAAATGATCACTTTTATATGAGGTTTAACCTCTTATTCTTAAATCTAATAGTCAGGAATTTTGCTTTTGGATCTATAATTACTATTACCAGAGTAATTATAAACAACACTCTGAAAGTTATTCATCAAGTGCTCATCATCATCAAATAATATTCATGTGCGCCTGGGGACATATTACTCTTTCATGGCAGTGCCCCAGATCATAAATACCATGCAAATTCTCATTTAAGAAAGAGAAAGGCAACTTCCCTTTTCTGAGATGCACGCTGGACTCTAAACTGACGATGCAGTACCTTACCCACATTGTCAGGCCATTTGGGGGGAGAACCCATTTTTTTTTAATTTCAATTACTTATGGCTTTATTTGAAAACCCCAATTACTAATACTAGAGATAAGATGTCCAAATTATTACCTGCCTGAATATTATATTTTTCAACCCAGTTATATTTACATATCCTATACAGTCTCATGAATGTCAGCCTCACTTTTAAAGTAAGATTGCCCTTGGACCTACCTTTTCAGAACCTATGAAAACAAATCCATCACACTTACATCACCAGCCAGTGCACCCTGCTTAGCTAATATTCGGGTTCCATGCTCTAGGGGCAGATGCAACTGGGAGGACAGCCTGTAAACTTCTTCTGGTTTTCCCAATCACCAAGTTCAACACCTAGAAGTCAGATTTGAATCTTCTCTTCCTTGTCTCCCACATCTAGTCAGTGGCCAAACCTACTAACTCTCCTTCCACAGTGTTTGATGCATTTATCTCTTACCCTCCTTTGCTGACATGCTAATTTCTACCATACTAATTCAGAATTCCACTTACCAGTTAGGGTTGGAATCCATAGGCATAAGGCCATTTGCTATGTCTGGATACACATGCCCAAAGCCAGGTTCCAACCTCAAGTCATGACTAAATGATGGGTAGTGGAGTCATTACCACGGAATCTGTAGGCCCAGGGTGGAGATGATGATCCAAAGGCTCCTCAAGGCACTTTGGAATGGCTGTCAGTCTTGAAGAGTGTCTGATGAGAAATCTCATTTCTCCTGGGACCTGCCTTAGATGACCTCATCCTCTAAGAGGATCCACATGGGCTGAAACTGATTGCCAGGTGGGATGGGGGTAATTTCCATCTCAAATCACAGGGGGAAGGGAATAGAATGCTAGGTAAATTAAAGAAGGTATGGAGGATAGATCTGTTTCAGACCTACCTATACTGTAGTCACCTTGAAATCAACCTGTGGATACAACACGGATGGAGCCCAGAAGTTCTCGAAGCTCTTCCAAATGGGGTTGAGAAACTTAGTGGACAACAGTGGAATGCCCAGGGACCAGCCATCATGAGATAGAGAGAGACCTTGCAATGGAAGCTGGGGGTGACCACCCAATCAGAAACCAAAAGGAAGGTACAGCAGAGATGCAGTTGGTCCCTGGCACCAGTAAAGGCCAAGGAACGGTCACATCAGCCAGGAAGGGCTCTTGACCCACTGAACCAGAGATCAAATCAACCACAAATCTCACTCCCAAAAGCCAGCAAAGGGGCAAACAGACATCACCCCAAAGATCTGGAGAACTAGAGAACTCTGACATCATTCCGCACCAGGAGGCTGAGTGAGCCAAACACTTCCCTTGTAGACACCAGTGTCATTTTGAAGAGAGGAGGAGAACAAGGCAAAAATAATAATATAAGTGAGAGGTAACATTTTCTTGAGAACTTGCAATGCCAGGTCCCATTCTAAGTATCTACGTTAACTCATTTAATTCTCTTCAACAATCTTTAAGGGATTTTATTATATTTTATCCTCATTTTACTTATGTAGAAACAGACACAGAAGGAGTAAATAATTTGCCTAAGGTAACACAGCTACTAAATGGCAGAACTGGGATCAAAACAGGCTGGTTGGCTCTACAGCCCTTACTCATAACTATTCTATGATGGCGTCTCTCTTTAGAAATAGAAATCACATGGAAGCTTACAAGACTGTACAGGAAATAAAACATTTGTACAAAAATTAGAAACCAGGAAGTGCAGTAACCCTATCCTTTCCCAGTAGACCCAGCCACCATTTTGAAGAGAACTTGAGAAGGAAGAGAGGTATAGAAACAATGATAGTGATGGTGATGATGATGATGATGGTAATGATAAATATATTGAGCCCCTTCTTTATGCCAGGCATTGCATTAGATGCATTAACTCATTTACTTCTCCTTATAAGCCTGTGGTGTAGACCAGTGCTGTCTGACAGACTTTATGATAGAAAGGTTCTATTCTGTGCTCTCCAGTGCAGTAGCCACTAGCTACATATGACTAGTGAAGCTGAAATGTGGCTAGTACACCTGAAAAAATGAACTGTTACCCTCATTTCATTTTAATTTCTTTAAATTTAAATTTAAATGAGCGTAGATGGCCAGTCACTATCAAATTGAATCACACAGAGGCAGATTTCTTTTTCCAATTTACACATGAGGAAACAGGGACACAGAATGGTTATGTAATTTGTCCAAGGTCCCAAAGCTACTCGGTGGCAAAATCATGGTTTAAACAGACATTCTGACTCAGGAGCACACTTTTAACTCTAACATTTCCAAGAGAGGTCCTGAGCAATTACCCCAGAACACTGAGCATTATCTAAAGGTACTGTTTAAATGATTGAATGGAACATTTAGTTCCTTTCTTCTCCAAACAGTTGGGACCAGATCTGTAACTGACAAAATAAAGACACTAATTTTCTCTTTAGAGTTTCTCAACTGCACTGTCTGCTCTCCAGTAAACACGATGTGCTTCAAATAATGTGGCTGGGCCTATCCCATTTGGTCTGGTTGCACTTGCGGGCTCTTGATCCAGAGAGCTACCTGATTATTGTCACCCTGTACATCTAAACCAAGAAGGACAAGGCTAGCGCACGGGGCAGCCAAGCCATCATCATGGCTGCTGGGATGGCACTTCCCAGGCCCAAGGACCCTGGGGTCAAGCTGAAGAAATGAGGGTAGGGGGTTGTTATCAGAAGTAATGTCTCAGTAAGAAAAGTGTCAGTTAACTATAGAGCTTAAGGCCCAGAGAGAGGTGCAAATCTGGGAAGTCAAATTGGAAGAATTTTCTTAAACCAGAGGCATATTGTAGAATTGGCCAAATGCTTAAGAACAGATATACCAACCACAAAATTAAAGCCTGCCCAGCCCCCACTGACATCTTGAATGACCTTGAGCAAAAGTTTACCTCTCCATAGTGTAATGTCATCTGTGACCCATGACAATAATACCTGTCCCCTCATCTGTGTGACAGACTTGTTTTTAAAGTGCTCTTAGCTACCCATAACGGAAAAGTACCACAATACACCAAGAAGTGTTTTCACTGGGATTAAGTACTCTTGCTACAGTTTCTTAAATGCGTTTATTTATGCACAAAAAGAATGTAATTTGCCCAGTTTTTCTCTGAATCAACTCTCCGTGTCTCATTCTGAGTTCAGAACAGTGATGCTGTGAGGTCAGGTTCTATGGGTCCCATCTTGAAAAATGATTTTCACTGGAAATTAAATCAGGGGTCTTTGTCTGAGAGAACAGTTGGGCTTGAAATAAAGCTGCTTTACTTTTGAAATAAAAGATCATATTAAATGTTTGAGAAAGGGGAAACAATACAAACACCCTGGAAACCAAGGACTTTTAGGTGCAAGTTTTATCAAAGCAAAAGCAAGTCAACCCACTAAAAAGCTCCTGTAGGACTGAAGATAGTTAAAGATTTATTATGAGCAACAAAAACCTGGGTAAAAATTGTGTGCCAAGGGGGAGAATTTTGCAATTTAAAATGTGTGTGTGTGCGGGTGCATGTGACATTTGTGAAATTTCACAAAATGTTTCCGTTTTGCCAGGCAGCGTTCACAAAGCCAAACCTTGGAGCTCAGCACAGCACCTAGGCCAAAAGCAATCAACAGCCCGAGCCCACACAACAGCACATTAGCAAATATGCCAGCTTCTCTCACATCACGCAAAGAAATGAAAATCGCAATGCTGAATTGCACAACTCCTAGAACATGAGAAAAAAACAACAATGAAGAAAGGAAATAATTTAAAGGGCAAATTATTATTAACAGGACATATTGAGAGATAAGCTTCGGCGTCATTCAGTGTAAAATACAGGCCAACTGAGTCACTGGATTTGCATCAATATAGCCATTGGCCACTCCGAGGAAGTCAAGATTTGCTTTTGTAACCTACCTTCATTGGCTTGCAGGAACGCTGGTGTGAGCCGTGGTCATCTGCATTGATGAACGTCCTAGAGCAGCAGTCAGCAACGTTTTCTGTAAAGAGTCAGAGAGTAAATACTTAGACTTTGTGAACCATGCAGTCTGTGTTGCAGCCACTCAACTCTGCTGCCACAGATAATGTGCACGTGAATGAGCATAACTGTTTCAATAAAACTTTATTTACAAAAGCCGATGGCACACCTTAGTTCACCAAGCTCTGGCTTAGGAAATCTGAAAAGGGGAAGAGTGCTATATATGTCAGAACTAGAACAAGACTAATTGATAGTTCGGGGAAGATATGTTTATTGCTAAATCTATGCAATTCTAATCTAGTCTAGATTTACCTTATTGAAGCCTATTTTACACTGTAACATAAGAACCAGAAATTGGAGTACATAAGATTATAGATTCTGTAGTAAATTTCTGTAGTAAATTTCACTGTCTAGTTTCAATGTTTCCTCTGCAAAGGAGACCATCCTGAGCATTCTCAGGTACTCATTCCTCTTACTCCCACAGACATTTATTTATAGATCAGTGTTACCTTCTGTGAATGTCTGTAGCCTAATTTTGTGCCTAAAATAGAGTAGCCAGCCAACTGAACAAGTCACTGCACTGCCATTCATTGTTTCACTCAAAAAAATAATCAAAATTGGAAACCTAAAATATAGTGGAAAAATACCTTCAAAGTTTAGAAGGAAAAAGATTTGGGGTGTCAGTTACTAAGCCAGTAACACAACAAAGCCAATTACAGATATTCAAGGAGTGAGAAAATGTACCACCCTTAAAAAAAACTTATTCAAGAGTTTGTGTCAGAAAAAATTAAAAGCAGATGCAAAGAAGAGAAAGACAGATGACCGAAGAAACAATGATAAGGATAGCTCACTATTTAGTATTAGATCAAAATAATGACTCATAATGGCACTTTTAAGCTTAGTTCAGCCATTAAGAGGTAAATCCTTATAAAATAGAGGCAAGATATTAAAGAAACTCAAACACAAGGGTGAAATGAAATTTCTATCAGAGGAGGAAGTACAGGAGAAAAGACAAGAGAGGCTAAGTTTCGGTCTTGTCTTGTTTAAGGAAGAGGCGAGAGACACTAACTAATGTTAGTGATTGATAAAAGGGTACATATTCAAATGTGTTATTAAAAAAATAAGCTTAAGCCATAGATAAATAGTAGTAGCATGTATCTTTCAACCGGGTAAACAAAAAAAACGTCAGTAAAGAAAACTCAATCACTCCAGGAAAGGGTAAAAACTAATTTACATAAAAATAGAAAACCAAACAGGGTTGTCAGAGTTAGACCAAATGTTTCCATTTTCCTAGTAAACAGCAACAGATAAATTTCCCAATTCAAAGACAGAGAATTTCAAATTAGGTTTTTCTTTAAGCAAAATCCAGGTATATCTGTTTCCAAGAGATACGCCTAGAACAAAATATTACAGAAAGATCAAATATAAAGGGATGGACAAAGATATAGTAGGCAAAAGTTCGTAATATAAAGCAAGAGTGGTAACATAATAGTCAGTCAAGGCAAAAAGCATTAAATAAGACAAAGGCAGTATAAAACATAAACCAGATATAAACTCATTCCACTGAACATTCAACTAGCAAACCACATTTTTTGAAAAATGTTTGAAATCCAGAAAACAAATGACAAATTTAATATCATAATGGGAAATTTCCATACTTCTCTCTCAGAAATTGGTAGAAGAAAAAAGAACAAGAATACCTGAATAGCACAATTAACATGCTTGATTTAATAAGTACATGGAGAACTTTGTAAGCAAAAAGAAGCAAAATAAACATCCTTTTCAAATACCCATGGAACACTTATAACACTGATTATATATGCGACGAAAAAAAAAATTCTCAAAAGATTTTTTTAATAGCAGAAAGCATGCAAACCATATTCCACAGCTATGATGCAATAAAACTAAAACACTAACAACTAAAATGGTCAAATTAAAATCTATCCACTGGAACTTTAAAAGCATTTTTTAATTAGTCTTGAATTAAAAAGAAATTCATAATTTATATTGCAAATTACTTATAAAATAATAGAATACTACACATAAAAATTTAGGCACATTTGGAATTTCATGGAAAGCAAGAAAGGACTGAAAATAAATGAACGAGGCACACATTTGAAAAGCTAGATAGAGAACAAATAAGCCTCCCACTAAAAGGAAGAAAGAAAGAATCAGGACAGGGGAGGGGGAAGGAAAGGAGGGAAGGAGGAATGGAGGAAGGAAGGATTAAAAACCAGGTATGTATATAGAGATCAAGACAGAAAATAGAAAACAGTTCACTTGTACAATAAATGCAAAGGATTGTTAACTGAAGAGTAAGTACAGCAAATAGGTTGGGAAAAAATGAAAACACAAGTAATTTTAGAAATGAGAAGAGGGGCTCAGCTATAGGTATAATCAGTGTTTAAACCTTAAGAGAATGCTATATAAGGTTTAATAAAATATGCTAGAACGTGTATATGAAATGGATAATTTCCTAAGACAGTGCAAACCTTGAGGACATTATGCTAAGTGAAATAAACCAGTTATAAAAGGACAAAAGTTATATGATTCCACTCACATGATGTACCTAGGGTAGTCAGATTCATAGAGACAGAAAGTAGAATGGCTATTAAGGGGTACGGGCAGGAAGGGATGGGTAATTAGTGTTTAGTGGGCGCAGAGTTTTCAGCTGGAGGAGACAGTCTTGGAGATAGATGGTGGGGAAGGCTGCACGATAATGTGAATGTACTCAATGCCACTGGACTATAATTAAAAATAGTTAAATGATCAATTTTGTATTATGCGTATTTTACAAAATAAAAACAGAGCAACTTGTCTTACTAGATATCAAAATTTATTACACGGCTACAAGAATCAAACAGTGTGGTATTGGAGAGGTGAAAATAATCAGCATAACACAACTGAATGCTCAGAAATAAACACTGGTATTATGGAAATGTATGTGATGCAGATCATATTTCAAGTCTATGCAAACCTGATAAGTTATACAATAAATAGACTTTCATAATTGGTTTTCCATTTGATGAAAATAGAATTAGGTGTTTATTTCACATCATACATAAAAATAAAGTGCAGATTAAAGGGATAAGTGTTGTAATATACACACATGTACATATATATAAATATAGATATGCATATATGATACAAGAAACTATAGTGGACTATTTTTTTTTTTTAAAGATTTTATTTATTTATGCGACAGAGATAGAGACAGCCAGCGAGAGAGGGAACACAAGCAGGGGGAGTGGGAGAGGAAGAAGCAGGCTCCTACCGGAGGAGCCTGATGTGGGGCTCGATCCCGTAACGCCGGGATCACGCCCTGAGCCGAAGGCAGACGCTTAACCGCTGTGCCACCCAGGCGCCCCCTATAGTGGACTATTTTAAGATAGGATACATTAGCATATGTATGATGTCAGCACATTAGCTGCATTAAATAAAGATTACTAAGAACTTTTACTGGCAAAATTGTGGGGAGATGGGACCTCATAACCTGTTGATGCTATATCATTACAACTTCTAAAGAAATATAGTAGTAATTTTTAGAATTAAAAATGTATAATCTGGGGAACCTGGGTGGCTCAGTCGGTTGAGCGTCAGACTCTTGATTTCAGCTCCGGTCATGATCTTAGGGTCCTGGGATCAAGCCCCGCATCAGGCTTTGCACTCAGTAGGGAGTCCACTTGAGGATTCTCTCTCTCTCTCTGTCTCTCTCTCTTCCCCTCTCTCTCTCCCTCTGTCCCTCCCTCTGCTCATGCTCTATCTCTCTCTAAAATAAATAAATAAATAAATCTTTCCAAAAAAATGTATTCTCTTTGTCCTAGCCATCCCATATGGAATCCAACAGAAATAAGAGTATTAATAAATAAATAAGAGAAGTAATACTTCAAACAAAATGTACACAGGTATTTATTGCTGCACTGTTAGTAACAGCAAAACACTAGAAACAATAGGAATGTTGATAAACAGAGGAGAGGAGGTTGAATAAAATAATGGTACGTTCATTCTACAGAATATTATGCAGCCAATTTAAAAACTACCGAGTCCCACGAGAGTCTACGCTTATCATGATGAGTACTGAGTAATGTATAAATTATCAAAGCACTATATTGTACATCTGAAATTAATATAACACTGTAATACGCTGACTATCCTGGAATTAAAATTTAAAACTTAATTTTTTAAAAATAATTAAAAATTTTGGAATGCCTGGGTGGCTCAGTTGGTTAACCATCTGCCTTCAGTTCAAGTCATGATCCCAGGGTCCTGGGTGCGAGTCCTGCACTGGGCTCCTTGCTCAGTAGGGAGCCTGCTTCTCCCTCTGGCTGCTGCTCCCCCGCTAGTGCGCGCTTTCTCTGTCACAAATAAAATCTTTAAAAAAATTTTTTTTTGTAATTTTTAAATTACAAGGTCAATCTCTATGAGATAAGCTTGAAAAGTATCCACCACATATTTGTTAAATGAAAAAAAGTTTTCAGGGTTATGCGTTACTTGGGGGGAAGAGTGAATCCACTTGCAAATCTTCAGTTTCTATAGAATTTACAGCTAATGCAATGTTCTATCAGCAAACTGGGGGCATAATTGAAAAAGGGGGAGAAAAGAGTACTTTAGACACTTTCGTATTATATAAATAGCTGCCATTAGCTTGTATCTTCTTGTACTAGAAACAAATTTTCTTACAAGTAACAAAACAGAAGGAGGAGGAGGTGGGGCTGGGAGGAAGAAGGAGGAAACAAAGGAAAAACAAGAAAAAGAACATGGCGGGTGGGCAATGGGAATGCCCAGTGAATTATAGAAACACCTGCCATAGAGGTCAGGTTCTGCCTCTTAGAGATCGATGGCAGAGTGGGAGAAACACCACGGAGGTCTGTGCTGCTCTCTGGGGTTGGGTGTCAAGTCTCCCACTGCCCAAAACTCTACCCTGGTGCCTTGAAGAAGGATTCTGTTTCTTGCATAAGGGCAGGCCAGGAACTGGCATTTGAAAATTGCAAGCTTCAAGTTAATCTCTTAGGCCCTCTTGAACTGTTGGCCCTCAATCCTGTGTTCACTCCACTGTCATGTTTCTCTCCAGAATTTCTCAACCTCAGCAGTACTGACACTTTAACAAGATAATTCTTTGTTGTGAAGAGCTGTCCTGTGCATTGTTGGATAGTTAGCAGTGACCCTTACCTCTACCCACTAGATGCCAGTAACACACTCTCCCCTAGTAATAACAGTCAGACCACATTGCCAAGTGTCCTCTGAGGTAGAACTGTCCCAAATGAGAGGGACTGGGCCCAATCACCTGGGCCAGAGATCTTGACCAGGCAAGCTAACGATCCAAGTATGTAAGCTTTCACGAAACTACTAACCCGGCAGCTATTGAGAACCCTTATACACAAAAAAATCACACAACATACAAAAGTGTTCTAGACTATTTTTGCTCCATCGTTTCACATCTTATCTTTAGAAATAAAATCTTTAAAGAGATAAACCACATTGTATTAAAAGTGAGAGTAGAACCCCACAGTCTCTTGGATGCTACCAATGTGCTCCCAGGACGTGAGAAGAGCCTGCTGCTACATCAAAGGAAAATCTTTCTCAGACTTTCATTCTACTGGAGTTGAAAGAAGAAAATCCTGTGTAGCGAAAAAAGAAAACATATAATGCCTGAAAACCCAAACTTAATATTTATCACATGCATAGGCTTTATAGATTGCTTCCTTGCCCTTGGTCAAATCTTCAGGAATCATAGAAGAATTCAGAAGATAAAGTGCTAGTTGTTGTGGCTTGCAATATATAACAAACAACAAGAGATAAGAAAAAAGCCACACACATTTTTAAAAGGCCCTCTGAGTAACAGAGGTTTAAAAAAGATTTTTTAAAAATCACAAAGCTGAGGGTGTTTTTACCAGGGTCGAGGTATATGTTCCAACTCCAGCACCTCCTCCAAGAATCTAGGACAAGTGTTTATTTATTTCTTAAGGCCACTGCCATGTATTTGTGAAAAACAGAGTCAAGGGCTATGAACTTTATAAGGCTATAGATCAAAGGTGAGGATGGGGGAGGGGTAACATGTTTAAATGGATAATAGTGATAAGGTCATGCAGACTTACAGGAAGTCACAAGTTGTTTTTAAGCCCCAAATGGCAGCTGTTTTGGTTTTAAAGGTTTATTGAAAGTGGACATTATTTACACCATGTTCATACAAAAATACAAGCAGTGTTTCCCTAGCACCTGTGGCAGATGTTTAAGGGGAAAAACTGAGCTCACATAGCCTCAAGAATCATAAACATGCCAACCTTTCCCAAAATAATACCTCCCTTTACGGCAAGTCCAGTCTCCCATTTCAGGCCGGATTCCTTATCATGATCTGAACTTTGATGAACTGCCTCTCAACCCACCTTTGGCTATGAAACTGTCAGGTCTTAGAATCTAAATAGGTTCCATCCTAGTCACTGCCCGAATGGACATGCTCCAAGGAAAATTTGAGTGTTGTCTTAGAAAGTAGTGACTCAAAAAGAGGTTTGTGAGCCTCTGAACTAGTTCAAAACCTAAGTTCCTGGCTACTGGGAGGAAAGAAGGGGAAAAAAAAAAAGCTGCAGATGACCTTGTCTGGACAAATAACTTGCTTTAAGGAAGAGTTCTCAAAGTATATTCCTAAGGGTCCTTAAGATAACATGTGGACTCTTGAAATTTCAGTGTTTGAAATATGCCTATGCCTGTATTTTGGTTCCTGGCACAAAATGATTTATCTGTTGCATTCTTTCTTTGTTCTCTCATTTAAAAACATCCATTTCTTCTCACTTAAAGAAATTGGGTCTTGGTTGGTTTAGCTGATTTTGCTCTGGTAGTTGGGAGCCAGGCCTGGGAGAGGGAGTTAAATGGATTTGTCATAGATGGACTGGAAGAAAAAAGAGGGGTACAAGGATGGCTTGGCCAGCTGAAGTGATCTATAGATCAACACGTTGGAGGGCCACTTCCCCAGGGCAATGGAGTTCACAGGGTGAAAGCATCAAGAGACCACTCTGTGGTCTCCGAGACCCTTCTGGTATGATACAATGGGATGTGGCATACACAATTTGGTTTCACACAGTAATATCATAATGCATATACTGACTTTTTTACAGAGTCTTTGGTAGTAACTGAAATAGCCCAGGCCCTCCAGGGTACATCAAGGCACCCCAAAGAGTCTCTGTGCTTCCTGAAGTCCTCAGCTTACTAGGGAGAGTCATGCTGGCATCAAAGATGGCTTATCAGTTGACAATGGAGGATCCATAGTTAATAACTATTACTATTCCAGCCTCTGTGTTTAGATAAAGTCACCGTCCAGCACCACAACCCCCACCCCTCTGCCCCACCAGACTTCCATCCTTAGAATCCTTCCTTCTCAACAAGTTCATATCTGGGTGAAGAGAACATTTCCTTAGTTCACATTACGAGGAGCAAATTTTCTTCCACTGGAACCTGGCAGTTCAACTCTGGCCCATTTCTAGTAGGTCTCAGGTCATAACTCAGGAAACACTCGGCTTGAATAAGCAGAGATTAAAGCTGGAAAGGATTTTAGAATCACTTCTCACCAGCTCCATCAGCTTATGCATAAGGAAACTGAAGGGGAAAGGGGCCAATTTCACTAGCTAATTGGTGTTGGAGCCAAGACCAGAATTCGCATCTCCTGGCTCCCAGAGCTTTTGATAAAGTCATCCTGTCTATAGGGCGCTCATTGAGGAAACAATTTCAGCACTCCTTTCTCCACCTCAGACACGTGAAGGCAGATAAAAAAGGATTTATGCACCACTCCCTCATTATTTTAAAGCTTTAGTACTCTTGATATAGATGTCTTTCTACACAGTTGTTTCTCCGTTTCGGATTTAAGGAGGTTTATCATTCAGATGAGACTATTTCTTTCTTGCAGCCTTGGGGACTATTTTTCCTTCTGAGTGGTTTGTGGTGGGGGGGGGTGGTGAAGGGAGGAAGAATAAGGCCTGGTAATCACCTCTCAGAAGCCTACTTCAACACAACTCCTACTTGAAAGAAAAAACAGCTGCAGGCTCAAATTGTCCTTAGTGAATCAGTTATCTCCAGCCAATTTTAAAATACTATTTGCTTTGCTGCATTCTAAAGAAATATCAATAGCAGATCAAAGAATGGAAATAACCAAGAACTTCGTAACAGTTTGATAATCACTAAAAATGGAAATACATGTTCCGATCTCTATAACTTAAGTAACGGTGCACAAGGGAATGAGCCAAGAATGGTTTTCAGAGGAAGCCCTCGATATCACTAAGAAAGATGGCTGAACCTTCTCCATTATCCATTTTTCTCCACTTTCCCCTCAAGCTACCGCCCCTGATATTCTTTGAAACCTGATTTTGCCTGAACATAACCGCCAGAAAAAGAGGCAACAGAGCCCTACACAACACTTAGGAAAGGCCTTGGGCATCGTAGTTCAACTTGGTAATGTACAAGTACTCCTACACCACGGTATAATGGCCCTCAGTCACCAGATTTTTGCATTTACTTTGGTCTCGCCTTACACTTCTCACCAATTCCATTTGGTTTGCTGGAGGGAGACGCCAAAGGCAGAGACCTTTGCCACTGAAGAATGGGAACAAATGAGTGCCAACTGAGTTCAGCCCTCCTACCTCCCTTCTTTATCATTGTCTTTCTCAAAGGAGGTGGCAGGTGGTCTCCCTGAAGGCCTTTGAGATGATGTAGAAAAGAAGCCACAAGATTCTCTCTGATCCATCACATACATTTCCACCAATTTATCTTCTGAATTTATTTTCCAATGGACCCCAGAGTTGAATTCCCTGAAGAAAAGAGCAAAGCTACAAGGAAAAATAGTCGGTCCATACACCTCATAGGCCAGGGAAAATGTTGAGTCAAATTACACCCCGTGAATTATTTACAGTATTTCTCTTTGCTAAAGCTAAGCAAACATTCCACTTGCATCCAATCTACTCCAGGAGTTTTAACTGTTTATTGTAAAGTAAGTGCACAATAGCTCTTTCATGGAACATTTAGCTGTATCTTTAGCACTAACAAATATCACACATGTATTATGAATGCTTCCTTATTATAAAGCTAAACATTCAGCACATGAAACTTTAAGCTCTGTATTCCAAATCATTACGAACAAGATGTTTCCTCTCAGGCAATTTATTCTGGTGATGTGGAATCCGAATAAATAGTGACGCTAGTATTTTTAATAGCTGTTTCCCACCACATTTTGCAAAGGAAACATTAACAATGGCTGAATTCATAACTCAGCATTGTACAAGTCCCAGATTTCACAACATTTATGGTGAACTATAAATTATTTTATATGTGAATGTTCTGCCACTTGGATAATTTCACTTGGCTACATGTTCTCCACCTTATCATGTTGAACAGAAAAGATATCCTGTCTAAGAAACATCCTCAATAACAATAGGATATTCTAATAGAACCACTTCCAAAGATGGGATGGCACATGTCTGTAATAATTTGAGCTTTTTTTTTTCTTAGATAAAATGTGTTTCAGAGATAACAGTGACAATAAGGCTCTACTAAATATTCATTTTCCCCCCTTCTTCCGTTTCTGGTCCCTTTGATCCGCTTGGCTTCCAAGTTAGCAATAACCCATTTTTGTCTCATGCTCTCCACCAAATGTTTTTCAGTATCATGAAGGCGTATTTAGGTTTCTGGTTAAAAGACTGACTAGTCTCTCCCTTTTCTGATCTCAACAAAGTCCTCCAACAACAGAGAGCATTAGATTTTACCATTTTTCTCTAAATAATGGGAATAAATTGTACTTTATAGAACTCTAAATGTTATGAAGTCCTGACGTGGAAATGTAACTTTTTGGAAAAAAAGGAACGCCTCTGGTTGCATTTGCCCCTCACAGAACTTGTGCTGCTTCCCTATTTGTGAAATATCACTTACAGTCATAGCATGTCATGTTTGCAAGGCATGGTAGAGATGATCAAGGCCCAGTGAGTCTTAGCCAGGGAAAGCTTTTTAAAAACGCATGGTAGGTCCCTCGCCCATGGACCCAGGCTTACATGCGTGTATGTGTACTGGGGGTGGGGGTGGGTGATCAAGAATCTATTTTTTCAGCTCCAGGAAATATATTTTATAAACCTAGTGCTAAGGAAAGCTTCTCTGAGCAAGTTGCAAAAGTCAGAAATATAAGGAAAATAAATCATTTGGCTCCATGAAAATTAGCAATTAATACCAAAAAACCCATCCTAATCGAAGCCAAAAGAAAATACAACTGGAGAAAATGCTTGTAAAAGCCATTTCACATAACAAATAAAGATCTCTTACAAATCAATAAGAAAATGTTTCCACCCAAACATGTTCGTAAGAGCTGTACATTGAAACAATAACATTATTATATGCCTAACCGGGAAAGATTAACAAGTTTGGTAGTCCGGGTTTACATGGTCTCTTTGGGTGGAGTATACATTGGTGCTACCATTTTGGAGGAGATTTATCATGGAGAGTATTTCTACGTAAAAAGCAATTAAAATACACCCACTAATATCTAACAAAATGAGCAATAAAAACTCTGAAAGCAAGGTTTAAAAAAAAAAGTACCAGCAGTGAATAGCCAAAAAAAGGAGTAACGACTTCATACTGTAATCTTTAAAATGTTGTGGCCAATGAAATAAATAAAAGATATTGATGCTGTTCTTCCCTACTTGCCACTATGCCTTTACTCCCCAGAAATAGAACTGGAGAAAAATGTAAGAGAAAAATTTTGTTTTAATTTCATGAATATTCCCCAATTTAGAGAGAGGCATATTGAGTGGGTGAATAAACAGCCTGGGGAAATGCTAGAACAAAAACTAATGATAGCCAAGGCTCCTCCCAGACCCTGCAGAATTTCAGTAATGGAAAAAGACAGGCACCATTTCTAGTAAGTAGAGTGAATGGGGCATTTAAATTTAATAAAAGACATTTAAAACTTCACATGGAATAAAACACAATGAAAGGAAGAAGAGAACTTAATAATAACATGAATTAATTTCAGTAAGAGCTGGGGGGGATGATAATGAAACATACAAAATAAAAAGTAAAGGGAGCTTACAGAGTTAAGAAAATAAGAGAACCAAAAAACAGCATTGCTGATTTAACAGAAATGTTAGACACAGCAATAGAAAAATCCACATACCTGAAAATCAAATTGCTGGTAGGAAAAACCACAGATGAAATAGACATCAGAGAGAAGAAAGTAGATATGAAGGACCAAGATAAATGATTCAACATAAAATGATTAATCTCAGGGCACCTGGGTGGCTCAGTCAGTTAAACGCCCGACTCTTGATTTCGGCTCAGGTCAGGATCTCAGGGTCATGAGATCGAGCCCCACTTCCGGCTCCACGCCCAGCAGGGAGTCTGCTGGAGATTCTCTCTCCCTCTGCCCCTCACCTCCCACCCCCGTGCATGCTTGCACAACACACTACTTTAAAATTTCCTTGGAATGAAGGAAGAAATAAATGTGCATATCAGAAATGTACACCATAGTCCAAGAAATTCTCATAGAAGAAAAATTACATCAAAACATATCTAAATTAAATTTTTGTTTTAATGTGAGAAAATAAGTCTTCAGGCTTCTATGTAGCAAAAGCAAGTCATGTTCAAGGTAGGAAGTAAAGGAGGAATCAGACAATTTCCATTGTAAATCTCTACTTTAAAAGATAGTAGAGTCTAGGAAATTCTGAAGGAAAATGGGACCCAATAATATTATAATTGGCCAATTTGGCCCCTTTTCTATAAGAACAGCTGAATCATGTTCTCAAGTACCTAGAAAAATAGTAATCTGACTCCTTCTTGAAAAAATAATGATGTCAATTAAATCCAGGTTATCAAAAAATAAATCAAAATTGAAAACTCAAAAAAGCCATGGGATTTTAAAAATATAATGAGTTCTGGATCCATTAAATATAAAAATATAACAAAACTGAGGTAATGATGATCTTAGACTAAACTGTAAAGTTTGTAGACCCTAACAAAAAAAAATTTTTTTTTAGTTAAATTCTGGAGGTGGGTATCTCTGGGGAAGCAAACTGGAATATCATGTAGGAGTGGATCCCATTCTCAATATTTTTGGAATCTTTCTTTTCAATTTAATTTTTTTTAAATAGAAGCTGCTGGGTTTTTTTTATTTAAGATTTTATTTATTTTATATATCTTATATATCTTTATATATCTTTCTTTTCAATTTAATTTTTTTAAATAGAAGCTGCCAGTTTTTCTTTCTTTCTTTCTTTCTTTCTTTTTCTTTCTTTCTTTCTTTTTCTTTCTTTCATTTATTTAATATTTTATTTATTTATTTGAGAGAGAGAGAGAGTGAGCGAGAGAGAGAGCGAACACACACACAAGCCTTGGAAAAGGCAGAGGGAGAAGCAGATCCCCCACAGAGCAGGGAGCCCCCTGCGGGACTTGAGCCAAAGGCAGATGCCTAACCAACTGAGCCACCCAAGTACCCCCTTTTTAATTTTAGAGGCAACTTTTAGAAACTAATATCTCTTCTGGTGATAAAACATTTATCTAAAATTTCGAGATGCCTTCAGTTTTACCTCAGTTTCTTTTTACCCCATGAGATCCAAATAAAACTTGAATGTAATATATATTTTAAATTAGTATATATATCATGGTCCTTTTTAATGAAATTTTATCTATCTAGCTTTCTTTTCACATAAGCATTAAAAGATGTCTGTTATGTATTCCCCTAATGTAAAAAAATGGTGATTTTGAAGTAGTTGTGAATTAGGATGATTTTTTCTTTCTTCTTTTTATTCTTGTTTATTGCTTGAATTTTTATAAGTTTGTATAATTTTCCCCCAGAGAGGTTGTTACATTGTAAAAAAAAAAAATTAGTTGTGCATTATCCTAAAATTATTTTTTAAATTAATTTGGTCCAATAATTTCATTTCTAGGAATCCATTCTACATTATATTTTTGCATATATATACTTGCAATATCATATATACAAGTACTGTTATTGTGACAAACATAAATGTCCATCAGCAGAAAACTAATTAAATAAACCATGGCATATCCACACAAAGATATATTATGCAACTACTAAAAATAATGTGGTAGATCTAAATATGGTGATATAAAAAAATGTCCAAGATGTATGCCATTTTATAAAATTCAACTGAACAGTGAGTATAGTTTTTGCCATTTGAGCTAAAATGAAAATATAAGTTGCATATCACACACATATACCTACACACCTGGTTATACAGGCATAGAAAATGTGTTTCAACGAGCACAAAATCTGTTCCTGACAGCTGCATCTAAGGAGAAGGGCTAGGAGACTGGAATGGGACAAATGCTTTTTTACCGTATTTCCTTTTCTATACCATATATGTGTGTGTGTGTGTGTGTGTGTGTGTGTGTGTGTGTGATATATATTTTACTACATTCATTTATTACCTTTTCCCTCATGGGGAAAATAGTTTTGAAAAGGAAATTTCACTGGTGATTTTGTTGTTCAACACCTTTATTTTATGGAGGAGACAGCCAAGACTAGGGGCTGGTTAAGTGACTTGACCTGGCTCATATAGCTAGTTTGAGATTATAACTTACATTTTCCGGAGCTGACTGCCGTGTTTCCTATAGACTGCCTCACACTTGTAACGCTGTTGTCACTAAGATAACAACAACCATAAGTATCATCATAATACACAATTTACAGTCTCTCATTGGGATGCTTAGAGGTTTAATAATTCCAAAAGGGGTAAGTTACAACTCAATTAAGCAGGACTCCTGGGGAAACCTGTGGCACGTCAGATGAAACCAAATTGCTGGGAGTGGAAATGAATGTGATCACGTTCTCCATTATTGTCACCCAGAACCTAACACACTTGCAGGTGATGGTGAAAGCACACAGATGGTTCCCACCTAGTCTAATCTCGATAGGCTATTAAGATCAATTTATCACTGTCTTTAAAAACAAAAAACTGAGAGTCCTTACAGAAAGAAACAGTTTCACAATGTGGTTTTGGAATGTTTCTCTTTGAAGCCTCCTCTCTTACTTCAGCAAATAGGGAGACATCACAAAATTCTAATGTGCAGCCTGTTCAAGTGTCATGTTCTGGTAAACATTTTTAACACACGGACTTCACACACACCACAAATAAACCAATATGATGTTTAAAAAATTATTAACTTTCTAGCATCCTGTGAGTTTTTTGCAAAATCTTTGCCTGCAAATAAATGATGTAATATCATTTAAAAAAAGAAAAAAGAAAAGAAAGAGAGGATGCTTTTGTTTTAACACTGGTTCTGTCATTTCCTAATTAAACAATATTGGCATGTTGGTTTCTAGCCATCGGTTTTTCATCTTTAAAATGAGAATAATAATTCTGGCTTCTCGGGATTGTGGAGAGAATTGAATGAGATAATATGTGTCAAGTGCCAAAAACAGGCTGTGTCAAAAGGAGATACAAAATGAATGTTAATTTCCTCCCTCCACTACCCTAGATAAAAACAAGTTCAAAGGAATGTAGACATGTATGCTTAAAGAAAAATTATGTATATTGATTCAAATTTAAAAGAAATCAGCCCAAAATGGAAATTAACTCAAATTATGAATATGGTCATTCAGTGAATTGAAATTAAATACACTCCATCTCTGGATAAAAAGACATGACCCATCCATTTGCTGTCTACAAGAGACTCATTTTGAACCCAAAGATGCATTCAGACTTAGTAAGGGGATGGAGTACCATCTTCCACGCAAATGGACCTCAAAAGAAAGCTGGAGTAGCAATTCTCATATCAGATAGACTGGATTTTAAACTAGAGGCCATAGAGAGAGATACAGAAGGGCACTATATTATTCTTAAAGGAAGTATTCAACAAGTGGATATGACAATTATTAATATATATGCCCCCAACAGGGGAGCAGCAAGATACACAAGCCAACTCTTAACCAAAATAAAGAGACATATAGATAAGAACACAGTAATAGTAGGGGACCTCAACACCCCACTATCAGAAATAGACAGAACACCCTGGCAAAAACTAAGCAAAGAATCAAAGGCTTTGAATGCCATACTCGACGAGTTGGACCTCATAGATATATATAGAACACTACACCCCAGAACCAAAGAATACTCATTCTATTCAAATGCCCATGGAACATTCTCAAGAATAGATCATGCTCTGGGACACAAAACAGGTCTCAGCCAATACCAAAAGATTGAAATTATCCCCTGCATATTCTCAGACCACAACGCTCTGAAATTGGAACTCAACCACAAGGAAAAACCTGGAAGAAACTCAAACACTTGGAGGCTAAGAACCATCCTGCTCAAGAATGACTCGATAAACCAGGAAATCAAAAAACAAATTAAACAATTTATGGAGACCAACGAGAATGAATACACAACGGTCCAAAACCTATGGGATACTGCAAAGGCAGTCCTAAGGGGGAAATACATAGCCATCCAAGCCTCACTCAAAAGAATAGAAAAATCTAAAATGCAGTTTCTATATTCTCACCTCAAGAAACTGGAACAGCAACAGAGGGACAGGCCTAACCCACTGACAAGGAAGGAGTTGACCAAGATTAGAGCAGAAAT